>NC_079199.1:74238880-74538880 GCF_029499605.1 Hyla sarda | reverse complement strand
TTGCATTGAAAAAAAGCAAACAGTAAAGTTGCCAGATGCGGCCATCCTTTCATCCATTTGTCCTTCTGCATCTATTTTCCCAAACCATGCACTCATACTGTTATTATGTCGCCAAGTAATTAGACTACCTGGCCCAAACATTATGAATTATAAAAGGATAGCAGCATTAGTGAAAAAAACACATTTTGAACCCAAAAACCCATTTGAGTTTTTAGGTTCAAAATACAGGCCTACCTCCTCCCCTACAGCCTGCCTGTCCATCTCCAAAAATACGATTTTTAATAATTATACGCCTCTCCTTTGCATTGAAAAAAGCAAACAGTAAAGTTGCCAGATGCGGCCATCCTTTCATCCATTTGTCCTTCTGCATCTATTTTCCCAAACCATGCACTCATACTGTTATTATGTCGCCAAGTAATTAGACTACCTGGCCCAAAAATTATGGTTTATAAAAGGATAGCAGCATTAGTGAAAAATACACATTTTGAACCCAAAAACCCATTTGAGATTTTAAGTTCAAAATACAGGCCTACCTCCTCCCCTACAGCCTGCCTGTCCATCTCCAAAAATACCCTTTTAATAATTATACGCTCCTCCTTTGCATTGAAAAAAAGCAAACAGTAAAGTTGCCAGATGCGGCCATCTTTTCATCCATTTGTCCTTCTGCATCTATTTTCCCAAACCATGCACTCATACTGTTATTATGTCGCCAAGTAATTAGACTACCTGGCCCAAAAATTATGGATTATAAAAGGATAGCAGCATAAGGGAAAACTACATATTTTGAACCCAAAAACCCATTTGAGTTTTTAAGTTCAAAATACAGGCCTACCTCCTCCCCAACAGCCTGCCTGTCCATCTCCAAAAATACCCTTTTTAATAATTATACGCTCCTCCTTTGCATTGAAAAAAGCAAACAGTAAAGTTCCCAGATGCGGCCATCCTTTCATCCATTTGTCCTTCTGCATCTATTTTCCCAAACCATGCACTCATACTGTTATTATGTCGCCAAGTAATTAGACTACCTGGCCCAAAAATTATGGATTATAAAAGGGTAGCAGCATAAGGGAACATTACCGTATTTATCGGGGTGTACCACGCATCCGCCTATAACACACACCCTCATTTTATCAAGGATATTTGGGTAAAAGAATTTTTTTACTCAAATATCCTTCATAAAATGAGGGTGCGTGTGTGTGCATGTGTATACCCCGATACACTGCTTCTCACCCCACAGAGCCCCCAGGAAAGGCAGGGGGAGAGAGGCCGTCGCTGCCTGCTTCTCTCCCCCTGCCTTTCCTGGGGTCTAGAGCCCTGCTACCGCCGCTTCTCTCCCCCTGCTATCGGCGCCGCTGCCCCTTCTCTCCCCCTGGCTATCGGTGACGCTGTCCCATTGCCAGCGCCGATAGCCAGGGGGAGAGAAGCTGTGTCGGCAATGGGGAAGCTGCACCGATAGCCAGGGGGAGATAAGGGGCAGCGGCACCCATTGCCGTCGCCGCTGCCCTGTTGCCTCCCCCATCCCTAGTTGTATAATTACCTGTTGCCGGGGTCGGGTCCGCGCTGCTTCAGGCCTCCGGTGTGCGTCCCCTACATCATTGCTATGCATTGCGAGACGCAACGACGAGTGATGTCACTCGTCATTGCGCCGCGCCATGCAGCGCATAGCAACGACGCAGGGGATGCACCCCGGAGTCCTGAAGCAGCGCTGACCCGACCCCAGCAACAAGTAATTATACAACCGGGGATGGGGGAGGCAACAGGGAAGCGGCGCCGGCAAAGGGTGCCACTGCCCCTTCTTTCTTTCTTTCTACCTCCTCCCCTACAGCCTGCCTGTCCATCTCCAAAAATACCCTTTTTTTAAATAATTATGCACTCTTCATTTGCTTTGGAAAAACAAACAGTTAAGTTGCCATATGCTGCTATCCTTTCATCGATTTGTGCTTCTACACCTATGTTCCCAAACCATCATACACTCATACTGTTTTCACTTTGCCAAGTTATCGGACAACCTGGCCCCAAAATTATGGATTATAAAAGGATAGCAGCATAAGGGAAAAATACACATTTTGAACCCAAAAACCCATTTGAGTTTTTAAGTTCAAAATACAGGCCTACCTCCTCCCCTACAGCCTGCCTGTCCATCTCCAAAAATAGCCTTTTAATAATTATACGCTCCTCCTTTGCATTGAAAAAAAGCAAACAGTAAAGTTGCCAGATGCGGCCATCCTTTCATCCATTTGTCCTTCTGCATCTATTTTCCCAAACCACGCACTCATACTGTTATTATGTCGCCAAGTAATTAGACTACCTGGCCCAAAAATTATGGATTATAAAAGGATAGCAGCATAAGGGAAAAATACACATTTTGAACCCAAAAACACATTTGAGTTTTTAAGTTCAAAATACAGGCCTACCTCCTCCCCTACAGCCTGCCTGTCCATCTCCAAAAATACCCTTTTTAATAATTATACGCTCCTCCTTTGCATTGAAAAAAAGCAAACAGTAAAGTTGCCAGATGCGGCCATCCTTTCATATATTTGTC
Source organism: Hyla sarda (assembly GCF_029499605.1). Taxonomy (NCBI): domain Eukaryota; kingdom Metazoa; phylum Chordata; class Amphibia; order Anura; family Hylidae; genus Hyla; species Hyla sarda. The sequence goes on along the minus strand of NC_079199.1, from coordinate 74,536,338 downwards.
CTTCTGCATCTATTTTCCCAAACCATGCACTCATACTGTTATTATGTCGCCAAGTAATTAGACTACCTTGCCCAAAAATTATGAATTATAAAAGGATAGCAGCATTAGTGAAAAATACACATTTTGAACCCAAAAACCCATTTGAGTTTTTAAGTTCAAAATACAGGCCTACCTCCTCCCCTACAGCCTGCCTGTCCATCTCCGAAAATACCCTTTTTAATAATTATACGCTCCTCCTTTGCATTGAAAAAAAGCAAACAGTAAAGTTGCCAGATGCGGCCATCCTTTCATCCATTTGTCCTTCTGCATCTATTTTCCCAAACCATGCACTCATACTGTTATTATGTCGCCAAGTAATTAGACTACCTGGCCCAAACATTATGAATTATAAAAGGATAGCAGCATTAGTGAAAAAAACACATTTTGAACCCAAAAACCCATTTGAGTTTTTAGGTTCAAAATACAGGCCTACCTCCTCCCCTACAGCCTGCCTGTCCATCTCCAAAAATACGATTTTTAATAATTATACGCCTCTCCTTTGCATTGAAAAAAGCAAACAGTAAAGTTGCCAGATGCGGCCATCCTTTCATCCATTTGTCCTTCTGCATCTATTTTCCCAAACCATGCACTCATACTGTTATTATGTCGCCAAGTAATTAGACTACCTGGCCCAAAAATTATGGTTTATAAAAGGATAGCAGCATTAGTGAAAAATACACATTTTGAACCCAAAAACCCATTTGAGATTTTAAGTTCAAAATACAGGCCTACCTCCTCCCCTACAGCCTGCCTGTCCATCTCCAAAAATACCCTTTTAATAATTATACGCTCCTCCTTTGCATTGAAAAAAAGCAAACAGTAAAGTTGCCAGATGCGGCCATCTTTTCATCCATTTGTCCTTCTGCATCTATTTTCCCAAACCATGCACTCATACTGTTATTATGTCGCCAAGTAATTAGACTACCTGGCCCAAAAATTATGGATTATAAAAGGATAGCAGCATAAGGGAAAACTACATATTTTGAACCCAAAAACCCATTTGAGTTTTTAAGTTCAAAATACAGGCCTACCTCCTCCCCAACAGCCTGCCTGTCCATCTCCAAAAATACCCTTTTTAATAATTATACGCTCCTCCTTTGCATTAAAAAAAGCAAACAGTAAAGTTCCCAGATGCGGCCATCCTTTCATCCATTTGTCCTTCTGCATCTATTTTCCCAAACCATGCACTCATACTGTTATTATGTCGCCAAGTAATTAGACTACCTGGCCCAAAAATTTGGGATTATAAAAGGATAGCAGCATTAGTGAAAAATACACATTTTGAACCCAAAAACCCATTTGAGTTTTTAAGTTCAAAATACAGGCCTACCTCCTCCCCTACAGCCTGCCTGTCCATCTCCGAAAATACCCTTTTTAATAATTATACGCTCCTCCTTTGCATTGAAAAAAAGCAAACAGTAAAGTTGCCAGATGCGGCCATCCTTTCATCCATTTGTCCTTCTGCATCTATTTTCCCAAACCATGCACTCATACTGTTATTATGTCGCCAAGTAATTAGACTACCTGGCCCAAACATTATGAATTATAAAAGGATAGCAGCATTAGTGAAAAAAACACATTTTGAACCCAAAAACCCATTTGAGTTTTTAGGTTCAAAATACAGGCCTACCTCCTCCCCTACAGCCTGCCTGTCCATCTCCAAAAATACGATTTTTAATAATTATACGCCTCTCCTTTGCATTGAAAAAAGCAAACAGTAAAGTTGCCAGATGCGGCCATCCTTTCATCCATTTGTCCTTCTGCATCTATTTTCCCAAACCATGCACTCATACTGTTATTATGTCGCCAAGTAATTAGACTACCTGGCCCAAAAATTATGGTTTATAAAAGGATAGCAGCATTAGTGAAAAATACACATTTTGAACCCAAAAACCCATTTGAGATTTTAAGTTCAAAATACAGGCCTACCTCCTCCCCTACAGCCTGCCTGTCCATCTCCAAAAATACCCTTTTAATAATTATACGCTCCTCCTTTGCATTGAAAAAAAGCAAACAGTAAAGTTGCCAGATGCGGCCATCTTTTCATCCATTTGTCCTTCTGCATCTATTTTCCCAAACCATGCACTCATACTGTTATTATGTCGCCAAGTAATTAGACTACCTGGCCCAAAAATTATGGATTATAAAAGGATAGCAGCATAAGGGAAAACTACATATTTTGAACCCAAAAACCCATTTGAGTTTTTAAGTTCAAAATACAGGCCTACCTCCTCCCCAACAGCCTGCCTGTCCATCTCCAAAAATACCCTTTTTAATAATTATACGCTCCTCCTTTGCATTGAAAAAAGCAAACAGTAAAGTTCCCAGATGCGGCCATCCTTTCATCCATTTGTCCTTCTGCATCTATTTTCCCAAACCATGCACTCATACTGTTATTATGTCGCCAAGTAATTAGACTACCTGGCCCAAAAATTATGGATTATAAAAGGGTAGCAGCATAAGGGAACATTACCGTATTTATCGGGGTGTACCACGCATCCGCCTATAACACACACCCTCATTTTATCAAGGATATTTGGGTAAAAGAATTTTTTTACTCAAATATCCTTCATAAAATGAGGGTGCGTGTGTGTGCATGTGTATACCCCGATACACTGCTTCTCACCCCACAGAGCCCCCAGGAAAGGCAGGGGGAGAGAGGCCGTCGCTGCCTGCTTCTCTCCCCCTGCCTTTCCTGGGGTCTAGAGCCCTGCTACCGCCGCTTCTCTCCCCCTGCTATCGGCGCCGCTGCCCCTTCTCTCCCCCTGGCTATCGGTGACGCTGTCCCATTGCCAGCGCCGATAGCCAGGGGGAGAGAAGCTGTGTCGGCAATGGGGAAGCTGCACCGATAGCCAGGGGGAGATAAGGGGCAGCGGCACCCATTGCCGTCGCCGCTGCCCTGTTGCCTCCCCCATCCCTAGTTGTATAATTACCTGTTGCCGGGGTCGGGTCCGCGCTGCTTCAGGCCTCCGGTGTGCGTCCCCTACATCATTGCTATGCATTGCGAGACGCAACGACGAGTGATGTCACTCGTCATTGCGCCGCGCCATGCAGCGCATAGCAACGACGCAGGGGATGCACCCCGGAGTCCTGAAGCAGCGCTGACCCGACCCCAGCAACAAGTAATTATACAACCGGGGATGGGGGAGGCAACAGGGAAGCGGCGCCGGCAAAGGGTGCCACTGCCCCTTCTTTCTTTCTTTCTACCTCCTCCCCTACAGCCTGCCTGTCCATCTCCAAAAATACCCTTTTTTTAAATAATTATGCACTCTTCATTTGCTTTGGAAAAACAAACAGTTAAGTTGCCATATGCTGCTATCCTTTCATCGATTTGTGCTTCTACACCTATGTTCCCAAACCATCATACACTCATACTGTTTTCACTTTGCCAAGTTATCGGACAACCTGGCCCCAAAATTATGGATTATAAAAGGATAGCAGCATAAGGGAAAAATACACATTTTGAACCCAAAAACCCATTTGAGTTTTTAAGTTCAAAATACAGGCCTACCTCCTCCCCTACAGCCTGCCTGTCCATCTCCAAAAATAGCCTTTTAATAATTATACGCTCCTCCTTTGCATTGAAAAAAAGCAAACAGTAAAGTTGCCAGATGCGGCCATCCTTTCATCCATTTGTCCTTCTGCATCTATTTTCCCAAACCACGCACTCATACTGTTATTATGTCGCCAAGTAATTAGACTACCTGGCCCAAAAATTATGGATTATAAAAGGATAGCAGCATAAGGGAAAAATACACATTTTGAACCCAAAAACACATTTGAGTTTTTAAGTTCAAAATACAGGCCTACCTCCTCCCCTACAGCCTGCCTGTCCATCTCCAAAAATACCCTTTTTAATAATTATACGCTCCTCCTTTGCATTGAAAAAAAGCAAACAGTAAAGTTGCCAGATGCGGCCATCCTTTCATATATTTGTCCTTCTGCATCTATTTTCCCAAACCATGCACTCATACTGTTATTATGTCGCCAAGTAATTAGACTACCTTGCCCAAAAATTATGAATTATAAAAGGATAGCAGCATTAGTGAAAAATACACATTTTGAACCCAAAAACCCATTTGAGTTTTTAAGTTCAAAATACAGGCCTACCTCCTCCCCTACAGCCTGCCTGTCCATCTCCAAAAATACCCTTTTTAATAATTATACGCTCCTCCTTTGCATTGAAAAAAAGCAAACAGTAAAGTTGCCAGATGCGGCCATCCTTTCATCCATTTGTCCTTCTGCATCTATTTTCCCAAACCATGAACTCATACTGTTATTATGTCGCCAAGTAATTAGACTACCTGGCCCAAAAATTATGGATAATAAAAGGGTAGCAGCATAAGGGAACATTACCGTATTTATCGGGGTGTACATCGCACCGGCCTGTAACACGCACCCTCATTTTACCAAGGATATTTGGGTAAAAAAAGTTTTTACCCAAATATCCTTCATAAAATGAGGGTGCGTGTGTGTGCATGTGTGTACCCCGATACACTGCTTCTCAACCCACAGAGCCCCCAGGAAAGGCAGGGGGAGAGAGGCCGTCGCTGCCTGCTTCTCTCCCCCTGCCTTTCCTGGGGTCTAGAGCCCTGCTACCGCCGCTTCTATCCCCCTGCTATCGGCTCCGCTTCCCCTTCTCTCCCCCTGGCTATCGGTGCCGCTGTCCCATTGCCAGCGCCGATAGCCAGGGGGAGAGAAGCGGCGCCGGTAATGGGGCAACGGCACCGATAGCCAGGGGGGCAGCGGCACCCATTGCCGGTGCCGCTGCCCCGTTGCCTCCCCCATCCCTAGTTGTATAATTACCTGTTGCCGGGGTCGGGTCCGCGCTGCTTCAGGCCTCCGGTGTGCATCCCCTACATCATTGCTATGCGTTGCGAGACGCAATGACGAGTGATGTCACTCGTCATTGCGCCGCGCCATGCAGCGCATAGCAACGACGCAGGGAATGCACCCCGGAGGCCTGAAGCAGCGCTGACCCGACCCCAGCAACAGGTAATTATACAACCGGGGATGGGGGAGGCAACAGGGAAGCGGCGCCGGCAATGGGTGCCGCTGCCCCTTCTTTCTTTCTTTCTACCTCCTCCCCTACAGCCTGCCTGTCCATCTCCAAAAATACCCTTTTTAATAATTATATGCTCCTCCTTTGCATTGAAAAAAAGCAAACAGTAAAAGGTGCCAGATGCGGCCATCCTTTCATCCATTTGTCCTTCTGCATCTATTTTCCCAAACCATGCACTCATACTGTTATTATGTCGCCAAGTAATTAGACTACCTGGCCCAAACATTATGAATTATAAAAGGATAGCAGCATTAGTGAAAAAAACACATTTTGAACCCAAAAACCCATTTGAGTTTTTAAGTTCAAAATACAGGCCTACCTCCTCCCCTACAGCCTGCCTGTCCATCTCCAAAAATACCCTTTTTAATAATTATACGCCTCTCCTTTGCATTGAAAAAAAGCAAACAGTAAAGTTGCCAGATGCGGCCATCCTTTCATCCATTTGTCCTGCTGCATCTATTTTCCCAAACCATGCACTCATACTGTTATTATGTCGCCAAGTAATTAGACTACCTGGCCCAAAAATTATGGTTTATAAAAGGATAGCAGGATTAGTGAAAGATACACATTTTGAACCCAAAAACCCATTTGAGTTTTTAAGTTCAAAATACAGGCCTACCTCCTCCCCTACAGCCTGCCTGTCCATCTCCAAAAATACCCTTTTTAATAATTATACGCTCCTCCTTTGCATTGAAAAAAAGCAAACAGTAAAGTTGCCAGATGCGGCCATCCTTTCATCCATTTGTCCTTCTGCATCTATTTTCCCAAACCATGCACTCATACTGTTATTATGTCGCCAAGTAATTAGACTACCTGGCCCAAAAATTATGGATTATAAAAGGGTAGCAGCATAAGGGAACATTACCGTATTTATCGGGGTGTACATCGCACCGGCCTGTAACACGCACCCTCATTTTACCAAGGATATTTGGGTAAAAAAAGTTTTTACCCAAATATCCTTCATAAAATGAGGGTGCGTGTGTGTGCATGTGTGTACCCCGATACACTGCTTCTCAACCCACAGAGCCCCCAGGAAAGGCAGGAGGAGAGAGGCCGTCGCTGCCTGCTTCTCTCCCCCTGCCTTTCCTGGGGTCTAGAGCCCTGCTACCGCCGCTTCTATCCCCCTGCTATCGGCGCCGCTGCCCCTTCTCTCCCCCTGGCTATCGGTGCCGCTGTCCCATTGCCAGCGCCGATAGCCAGGGGGAGAGAAGCGGCGCCGGTAATGGGGCAACGGCACCGATAGCCAGGGGGGCAGCGGCACCCATTGCCGGTGCCGCTGCCCCGTTGCCTCCCCCATCCCTAGTTGTATAATTACCTGTTGCCGGGGTCGGGTCCGAGCTGCTTCAGGCCTCTGTTGTGCGTCCCCTGCATCATTGCTATGCGTTGCGAGACGCAATGACGAGTGACGTCTCTCATCATTGCGCCGCGCCATGCAAAGCATAGCAACGACGCAGGGAATGCACACCGGAGGCCTGAAGCAGCGCTGACCCGACCCCAGCAACAGGTAATTATACAACCGGGGATGGGGGAGGCAACGGGGCAGCGGCGCCGGCAATGGGTGCTGCTGCCCCTTCTTTCCCCCTGTCTGTCGACATCGCTGCCCCATTGCCGGCGCCGTTTCTCTCCCCCTGGCTATCGGCGCCGGCAATGGGGCAGCGGCACTGATAGCCAGGGGGAGAGAAGGGGCAGCAGCGCCGATAGCAGGGGTAACCATCATACACTCATACTGTTTTCACTTTGCCGAGTTATCGGACAACCTGGCCCCAAAATTATGGATTATAAAAAGGATAGCAGCATAAGGGAAGAATACACATTTTGAACCCAAAAACCCATTTGAGTTTTTAAGTTCAAAATACAGGCCTACCTCCTCCCCTACAGCCTGCCTGTCCATCTCCAAAAATACCCTTTTTTTAATAATTATGCACTCTTCATTTGCTTTGGAAAAACAAACAGTTAAGTTGCCATATGCTGCTATCCTTTCCTCGATTTGTGCTTCTACACCTATGTTCTCAAACCATCATACACTCATACTGTTTTCACTTTGCCAAGTTATCGGACAACCTGGCCCCAAAATTATGGATTATAAAAGGATAGCAGCATAAGGGAAAAATACACATTTTGAACCCAAAAACCCATTTGAGTTTTTAAGTTCAAAATACAGGCCTACCTCCTCCCCTACAGCCTGCCTGTCCATCTCCAAAAATACTCTTTTTAATAATTATACGCTCCTCCTTTGCATTGAAAAAAAGCAAACAGTAAAGTTGCCAGATGCGGCCATCCTTTCATCCATTTGTCCTTCTGCATCTATTTTCCCAAACCATGCACTCATTTTGTTATTATGTCGCCAAGTAATTAGACTACCATGCCCAAAAATTATGGATTATAAAAGGATAGCAGCATTAGTGAAAAATACACATTTTGAACCCAAAAACCCATTTGAGTTTTTAAGTTCAAAATACAGGCCTACCTCCTCCCCTACAGCCTGCCTGTCCATCTCCAAAAATACCCTTTTTAATAATTATACGCTCCTCCTTTGCATTGAAAAAAAGCAAACAGTAAAGTTGCCAGATGCGGCCATCCTTTCATCCATTTGTCCTTCTGCATCTATTTTCCCAAACCATGCACTCATACTGTTATGTCGCCAAGTAATTAGACTACCTGGCCCAAAAATTATGGATTATAAAAGGGTAGCAGCATAAGGGAACATTACCGTATTTATCGGGGTGTACAACGCACCGGCCTATAACACGCACCCTCATTTTACCAAGGATATTTGGGTAAAAAAAGTTTTTACCCAAATATCCTTCATAAAATGAGGGTGCGTGTGTGTGCATGTGTGTACCCCGATACACTGCTTCTCAACCCACAGAGCCCCCAGGAAAGGCAGGGGGAGAGAGGCCATCGCTGCCTGCTTCTCTCCCCCTGCCTTTCCTGGGGTCTAGAGCCCTGCTACCGCCGCTTCTCTCCCCCTGCTATCGGCGCCGCTGCCCCTTCTCTCCCCCTGGCTATCGGTGCCGCTGTCCCATTGCCAGCGCCGATAGCCAGGGGGAGAGAAGCGGCGCCGGTAATGGGGCAACGGCACCGATAGCCAGGGGGGCTTAAGGGGCAGCGGCACCCATTGCCGTCGCCGCTGCCCCGTTGCCTCCCCCATCCCTAGTTGTATAATTACCTGTTGCCGGGGTCGGGTCCGCGCTGCTTCAGGCCTCCGGTGTGTGTCCCCTACATCATTGCTATGCGTTGCGAGACGCAATGACGAGTGATGTCACTCGTCATTGCGCCGCGCCATGCAGCGCATAGCAACGACGCAGGGAATGCACCCCGGAGGCCTGAAGCAGCGCTGACCCGACCCCAGCAACAGGTAATTATACAACCGGGGATGGGGGAGGCAACAGGGAAGCGGCGCCGGCAATGGGTGCCGCTGCCCCTTCTTTCTTTCTTTCTACCTCCTCCCCTACAGCCTGCCTGTCCATCTCCAAAAATAGCCTTTTAATAATTATACGCTCCTCCTTTGCATTGAAAAAAAGCAAACAGTAAAGTTGCCAGATGCGGCCATCCTTTCATCCATTTGTCCTTCTGCATCTATTTTCCCAAACCACGCACTCATACTGTTATTATGTCGCCAAGTAATTAGACTACCTGGCCCAAAAATTATGGATTATAAAAGGATAGCAGCATAAGGGAAAAATACACATTTTGAACCCAAAAACCCATTTGAGTTTTTAAGTTCAAAATACAGGCCTACCTCCTCCCCTACAGCCTGCCTGTCCATCTCCAAAAATACCCTTTTTAATAATTATACGCTCCTCCTTTGCATTGAAAAAAAGCAAACAGTAAAGGTGCCAGATGCGGCCATCCTTTCATCCATTTGTCCTTCTGCATCTATTTTCCCAAACCATGCACTCATACTGTTATTATGTCGCCAAGTAATTAGACTACCTTGCCCAAAAATTATGGATTATAAAAGGATAGCAGCATTAGTGAAAAATACACATTTTGAACCCAAAAACCCATTTGAGTTTTTAAGTTCAAAATACAGGCCTACCTCCTCCCCTACAGCCTGCCTGTCCATCTCCAAAAATACCCTTTTTAATAATTATACGCTCCTCCTTTGCATTGAAAAAAAGCAAACAGTAAAGTTGCCAGATGCGGCCATCCTTTCATCCATTTGTCCTTCTGAATCTATTTTCCCAAACCATGCACTCATACTGTTATTATGTCGCCAAGTAATTAGACTACCTGGCCCAAAAATTATGGATTATAAAAGGATAGCAGCATAAGGGAAAAATACACATTTTGAACCCAAAAACCCATTTGAGTTTTTAAGTTCAAAATACAGGCCTACCTCCTCCCCTACAGCCTGCCTGTCCATCTCCAAAAATACCCTTTTTAATAATTATACGCTCCTCCTTTGCATTGAAAAAAAGCAAACAGTAAAGTTGCCAGATGCGGCCATCCTTTCATCCATTTGTCCTTCTGCATCTATTTTCCCAAACCATGCACTCATACTGTTATTATGTCGCCAAGTAATTAGACTACCTGGCCCAAAAATTATGGATTATAAAAGGATAGCAGCATTAGTGAAAAATACACATTTTGAACCCAAAAACCCATTTGAGTTTTTAAGTTCAAAATACAGGCCTACCTCCTCCCCATCAGCCTGCCTGTCCATCTCCAAAAATACCCTTTTTTAATAATTATGCACTCTTCATTTGCTTTGGAAAAACAAACAGTTAAGTTGCCATATGCTGCTATCCTTTCATCGATTTGTGCTTCTACACCTATGTTCCCAAACCATCATACACTCATACTGTTTTCACTTTGCCAAGTTATCGGACAACCTGGCCCCAAAATTATGGATTATAAAAGGATAGCAGCATAAGGGAAAAATACACATTTTGAACCCAAAAACCCATTTGAGTTTTTAAGTTCAAAATACAGGCCTACCTCCTCCCCTACAGCCTGCCTGTCCATCTCCAAAAATAGCCTTTTAATAATTATACGCTCCTCCTTTGCATTGAAAAAAAGCAAACAGTAAAGTTGCCAGATGCGGCCATCCTTTCATCCATTTGTCCTACTGCATCTATTTTCCCAAACCACGCACTCATACTGTTATTATGTCGCCAAGTAATTAGACTACCTGGCCCAAAAATGATGGATTATAAAAGGATAGCAGCATAAGGGAAAAATACACATTTTGAACCCAAAAACCCATTTGAGTTTTTAAGTTCAAAATACAGGCCTACCTCCTCCCCTACAGCCTGCCTGTCCATCTCCAAAAATACCCTTTTTAATAATTATACGCTCCTCCTTTGCATTGAAAAAAAGCAAACAGTAAAGTTGCCAGATGCGGCCATCCTTTCATCCATTTGTCCTTCTGCATCTATTTTCCCAAACCATGCACTCATACTGTTATTATGTCGCCAAGTAATTAGACTACCTGGCCCAAAAATTATGGTTTATAAAAGGATAGCAGCATTAGTGAAAAATACACATTTTGAACCCAAAAACCCATTTGAGTTTTTAAGTTCAAAATACAGGCCTACCTCCTCCCCTACAGCCTGCCTGTCCATCTCCAAAAATACCCTTTTTAATAATTATACGCTCCTCCTTTGCATTGAAAAAAAGCAAACAGTAAAGTTGCCAGATGCGGCCATCCTTTCATCCATTTGTCCTTCTGAATCTATTTTCTCAAACCATGCACTCATACTGTTATTATGTCGCCAAGTAATTAGACTACCTGGCCCAAAAATTATGGATTATAAAAGGATAGCAGCATAAGGGAAAAATACACATTTTCAACCCAAAAACCCATTTGAGTTTTTAAGTTCAAAATACAGGCCTACCTCCTCCCCTACAGCCTGCCTGTCCATCTCCAAAAATAGCCTTTTAATAATTATACGCTCCTCCTTTGCATTGAAAAAAAGCAAACAGTAAAGTTGCCAGATGCGGCCATCCTTTCATCCATTTTTCCTTCTGCATCTATTTTCCCAAACCACGCACTCATACTGTTATTATGTCGCCAAGTAATTAGACTACCTGGCCCAAAAATGATGGATTATAAAAGGATAGCAGCATAAGGGAAAAATACACATTTTGAACCCAAAAACCCATTTGAGTTTTTAAGTTCAAAATACAGGCCTACCTCCTCCCCTACAGCCTGCCTGTCCATCTCCAAAAATACCCTTTTTAATAATTATACGCCTCTCCTTTGCATTGAAAAAAAGCAAACAGTAAAGTTGCCAGATGCGGCCATCCTTTCATCCATTTGTCCTTCTGCATCTATTTTCCCAAACCATGCACTCATACTGTTATTATGTCGCCAAGTAATTAGACTACCTGGCCCAAAAATTATGGTTTATAAAAGGATAGCAGCATTAGTGAAAGATACACATTTTGAACCCAAAAACCCATTTGAGTTTTTAAGTTCAAAATACAGGCCTACCTCCTCCCCTACAGCCTGCCTGTCCATCTCCAAAAATACCCTTTTTAATAATTATACGCTCCTCCTTTGCATTGAAAAAAAGCAAACAGTAAAGTTGCCAGATGCGGCCATCCTTTCATCCATTTGTCCTTCTGCATCTATTTTCCCAAACCATGCACTCATACTGTTATGTCGCCAAGTAATTAGACTACCTGGCCCAAAAATTATGGATAATAAAAGGGTAGCAGCATAAGGGAACATTACCGTATTTATCGGGGTGTACATCGCACCGGCCTGTAACACGCACCCTCATTTTACCAAGGATATTTGGGTAAAAAAAGTTTTTACCCAAATATCCTTCATAAAATGAGGGTGCGTGTGTGTGCATGTGTGTACCCCGATACACTGCTTCTCAACCCACAGAGCCCCCAGGAAAGGCAGGGGGAGAGAGGCCGTCGCTGCCTGCTTCTCTCCCCCTGCCTTTCCTGGGGTCTAGAGCCCTGCTACCGCCGCTTCTATCCCCCTGCTATCGGCTCCGCTTCCCCTTCTCTCCCCCTGGCTATCGGTGCCGCTGTCCCATTGCCAGCGCCGATAGCCAGGGGGAGAGAAGCGGCGCCGGTAATGGGGCAACGGCACCGATAGCCAGGGGGGCAGCGGCACCCATTGCCGGTGCCGCTGCCCCGTTGCCTCCCCCATCCCTAGTTGTATAATTACCTGTTGCCGGGGTCGGGTCCGCGCTGCTTCAGGCCTCCGGTGTGCATCCCCTACATCATTGCTATGCGTTGCGAGACGCAATGACGAGTGATGTCACTCGTCATTGCGCCGCGCCATGCAGCGCATAGCAACGACGCAGGGAATGCACCCCGGAGGCCTGAAGCAGCGCTGACCCGACCCCAGCAACAGGTAATTATACAACCGGGGATGGGGGAGGCAACAGGGAAGCGGCGCCGGCAATGGGTGCCGCTGCCCCTTCTTTCTTTCTTTCTACCTCCTCCCCTACAGCCTGCCTGTCCATCTCCAAAAATACCCTTTTTAATAATTATATGCTCCTCCTTTGCATTGAAAAAAAGCAAACAGTAAAAGGTGCCAGATGCGGCCATCCTTTCATCCATTTGTCCTTCTGCATCTATTTTCCCAAACCATGCACTCATACTGTTATTATGTCGCCAAGTAATTAGACTACCTGGCCCAAACATTATGAATTATAAAAGGATAGCAGCATTAGTGAAAAAAACACATTTTGAACCCAAAAACCCATTTGAGTTTTTAAGTTCAAAATACAGGCCTACCTCCTCCCCTACAGCCTGCCTGTCCATCTCCAAAAATACCCTTTTTAATAATTATACGCCTCTCCTTTGCATTGAAAAAAAGCAAACAGTAAAGTTGCCAGATGCGGCCATCCTTTCATCCATTTGTCCTGCTGCATCTATTTTCCCAAACCATGCACTCATACTGTTATTATGTCGCCAAGTAATTAGACTACCTGGCCCAAAAATTATGGTTTATAAAAGGATAGCAGGATTAGTGAAAGATACACATTTTGAACCCAAAAACCCATTTGAGTTTTTAAGTTCAAAATACAGGCCTACCTCCTCCCCTACAGCCTGCCTGTCCATCTCCAAAAATACCCTTTTTAATAATTATACGCTCCTCCTTTGCATTGAAAAAAAGCAAACAGTAAAGTTGCCAGATGCGGCCATCCTTTCATCCATTTGTCCTTCTGCATCTATTTTCCCAAACCATGCACTCATACTGTTATTATGTCGCCAAGTAATTAGACTACCTGGCCCAAAAATTATGGATTATAAAAGGGTAGCAGCATAAGGGAACATTACCGTATTTATCGGGGTGTACATCGCACCGGCCTGTAACACGCACCCTCATTTTACCAAGGATATTTGGGTAAAAAAAGTTTTTACCCAAATATCCTTCATAAAATGAGGGTGCGTGTGTGTGCATGTGTGTACCCCGATACACTGCTTCTCAACCCACAGAGCCCCCAGGAAAGGCAGGAGGAGAGAGGCCGTCGCTGCCTGCTTCTCTCCCCCTGCCTTTCCTGGGGTCTAGAGCCCTGCTACCGCCGCTTCTATCCCCCTGCTATCGGCGCCGCTGCCCCTTCTCTCCCCCTGGCTATCGGTGCCGCTGTCCCATTGCCAGCGCCGATAGCCAGGGGGAGAGAAGCGGCGCCGGTAATGGGGCAACGGCACCGATAGCCAGGGGGGCAGCGGCACCCATTGCCGGTGCCGCTGCCCCGTTGCCTCCCCCATCCCTAGTTGTATAATTACCTGTTGCCGGGGTCGGGTCCGAGCTGCTTCAGGCCTCTGTTGTGCGTCCCCTGCATCATTGCTATGCGTTGCGAGACGCAATGACGAGTGACGTCTCTCATCATTGCGCCGCGCCATGCAAAGCATAGCAACGACGCAGGGAATGCACACCGGAGGCCTGAAGCAGCGCTGACCCGACCCCAGCAACAGGTAATTATACAACCGGGGATGGGGGAGGCAACGGGGCAGCGGCGCCGGCAATGGGTGCTGCTGCCCCTTCTTTCCCCCTGTCTGTCGACATCGCTGCCCCATTGCCGGCGCCGTTTCTCTCCCCCTGGCTATCGGCGCCGGCAATGGGGCAGCGGCACTGATAGCCAGGGGGAGAGAAGGGGCAGCAGCGCCGATAGCAGGGGTAACCATCATACACTCATACTGTTTTCACTTTGCCGAGTTATCGGACAACCTGGCCCCAAAATTATGGATTATAAAAAGGATAGCAGCATAAGGGAAGAATACACATTTTGAACCCAAAAACCCATTTGAGTTTTTAAGTTCAAAATACAGGCCTACCTCCTCCCCTACAGCCTGCCTGTCCATCTCCAAAAATACCCTTTTTTTAATAATTATGCACTCTTCATTTGCTTTGGAAAAACAAACAGTTAAGTTGCCATATGCTGCTATCCTTTCCTCGATTTGTGCTTCTACACCTATGTTCTCAAACCATCATACACTCATACTGTTTTCACTTTGCCAAGTTATCGGACAACCTGGCCCCAAAATTATGGATTATAAAAGGATAGCAGCATAAGGGAAAAATACACATTTTGAACCCAAAAACCCATTTGAGTTTTTAAGTTCAAAATACAGGCCTACCTCCTCCCCTACAGCCTGCCTGTCCATCTCCAAAAATACTCTTTTTAATAATTATACGCTCCTCCTTTGCATTGAAAAAAAGCAAACAGTAAAGTTGCCAGATGCGGCCATCCTTTCATCCATTTGTCCTTCTGCATCTATTTTCCCAAACCATGCACTCATTTTGTTATTATGTCGCCAAGTAATTAGACTACCATGCCCAAAAATTATGGATTATAAAAGGATAGCAGCATTAGTGAAAAATACACATTTTGAACCCAAAAACCCATTTGAGTTTTTAAGTTCAAAATACAGGCCTACCTCCTCCCCTACAGCCTGCCTGTCCATCTCCAAAAATACCCTTTTTAATAATTATACGCTCCTCCTTTGCATTGAAAAAAAGCAAACAGTAAAGTTCCCAGATGCGGCCATCCTTTCATCCATTTGTCCTTCTGCATCTATTTTCCTGTTACTGTTATTATGTCGCCAAGTAATTAGACTACCTGGCCCAAAAATTATGGATTATAAAAGGGTAGCAGCATAAGGGAACATTACCGTATTTATCGGGGTGTACAACGCACCGGCCTATAACACGCACCCTCATTTTACCAAGGATATTTGGGTAAAAAAAGTTTTTACCCAAATATCCTTCATAAAATGAGGGTGCGTGTGTGTGCATGTGTGTACCCCGATACACTGCTTCTCAACCCACAGAGCCCCCAGGAAAGGCAGGGGGAGAGAGGCCATCGCTGCCTGCTTCTCTCCCCCTGCCTTTCCTGGGGTCTAGAGCCCTGCTACCGCCGCTTCTCTCCCCCTGCTATCGGCGCCGCTGCCCCTTCTCTCCCCCTGGCTATCGGTGCCGCTGTCCCATTGCCAGCGCCGATAGCCAGGGGGAGAGAAGCGGCGCCGGTAATGGGGCAACGGCACCGATAGCCAGGGGGGCTTAAGGGGCAGCGGCACCCATTGCCGTCGCCGCTGCCCCGTTGCCTCCCCCATCCCTAGTTGTATAATTACCTGTTGCCGGGGTCGGGTCCGCGCTGCTTCAGGCCTCCGGTGTGTGTCCCCTACATCATTGCTATGCGTTGCGAGACGCAATGACGAGTGATGTCACTCGTCATTGCGCCGCGCCATGCAGCGCATAGCAACGACGCAGGGAATGCACCCCGGAGGCCTGAAGCAGCGCTGACCCGACCCCAGCAACAGGTAATTATACAACCGGGGATGGGGGAGGCAACAGGGAAGCGGCGCCGGCAATGGGTGCCGCTGCCCCTTCTTTCTTTCTTTCTACCTCCTCCCCTACAGCCTGCCTGTCCATCTCCAAAAATAGCCTTTTAATAATTATACGCTCCTCCTTTGCATTGAAAAAAAGCAAACAGTAAAGTTGCCAGATGCGGCCATCCTTTCATCCATTTGTCCTTCTGCATCTATTTTCCCAAACCACGCACTCATACTGTTATTATGTCGCCAAGTAATTAGACTACCTGGCCCAAAAATTATGGATTATAAAAGGATAGCAGCATAAGGGAAAAATACACATTTTGAACCCAAAAACCCATTTGAGTTTTTAAGTTCAAAATACAGGCCTACCTCCTCCCCTACAGCCTGCCTGTCCATCTCCAAAAATACCCTTTTTAATAATTATACGCTCCTCCTTTGCATTGAAAAAAAGCAAACAGTAAAGGTGCCAGATGCGGCCATCCTTTCATCCATTTGTCCTTCTGCATCTATTTTCCCAAACCATGCACTCATACTGTTATTATGTCGCCAAGTAATTAGACTACCTGGCCCAAAAATGATGGATTATAAAAGGATAGCAGCATAAGGGAAAAATACACATTTTGAACCCAAAAACCCATTTGAGTTTTTAAGTTCAAAATACAGGCCTACCTCCTCCCCTACAGCCTGCCTGTCCATCTCCAAAAATACCCTTTTTAATAATTATACGCTCCTCCTTTGCATTGAAAAAAAGCAAACAGTAAAGTTGCCAGATGCGGCCATCCTTTCATCCATTTGTCCTTCTGCATCTATTTTCCCAAACCATGCACTCATACTGTTATTATGTCGCCAAGTAATTAGACTACCTGGCCCAAAAATTATGGTTTATAAAAGGAGAGCAGCATTAGTGAAAAATACACATTTTGAACCCAAAAACCCATTTGAGTTTTTAAGTTCAAAATACAGGCCTACCTCCTCCCCTACAGCCTGCCTGTCCATCTCCAAAAATACCCTTTTTAATAATTATACGCTCCTCCTTTGCATTGAAAAAAAGCAAACAGTAACGTTGCCAGATGCGGCCATCCTTTCATCCATTTGTCCTTCTGCATCTATTTTCCCAAACCATGCACTCATACTGTTATTATGTCGCCAAGTAATTAGACTACCTTGCCCAAAAATTATGGATTATAAAAGGATAGCAGCTTTAGTGAAAAATACACATTTTGAACCCAAAAACCCATTTGAGTTTTTAAGTTCAAAATACAGGCCTACCTCCTCCCCTACAGCCTGCCTGTCCATCTCCAAAAATACCCTTTTTAATAATTCTACGCTCCTCCTTTGCATTGAAAAAAAGCAAACAGTAAAGTTGCCAGATGCGGCCATCCTTTCATCCATTTGTCCTTCTGCATCTATTTTCCCAAACCATGCACTCATACTGTTATTATGTCGCCAAGTAATTAGACTACCTGGCCCAAACATTATGAATTATAAAAGGATAGCAGCATTAGTGAAAAAAACACATTTTGAACCCAAAAACCCATTTGAGTTTTTAAGTTCAAAATACAGGCCTACCTCCTCCCCTACAGCCTGCCTGTCCATCTCCAAAAATACCCTTTTTAATAATTATACGCTCCTCCTTTGCATTGAAAAAAAGCAAACAGTAAAGTTGCCAGATGCGGCCATCCTTTCATCCATTTGTCCTTCTGCATCTATTTTCCCAAACCATGCACTCATACTGTTATTATGTCGCCAAGTAATTAGACTACCTGGCCCAAACATTATGAATTATAAAAGGATAGCAGCATTAGTGAAAAAAACACATTTTGAACCCAAAAACCCATTTGAGTTTTTAAGTTCAAAATACAGGCCTACCTCCTCCCCTACAGCCTGCCTGTCCATCTCCAAAAATACCCTTTTTAATAATTATACGCCTCTCCTTTGCATTGAAAAAAAGCAAACAGTAAAGTTGCCAGATGCGGCCATCCTTTCATCCATTTGTCCTTCTGCATCTATTTTCCCAAACCATGCACTCATACTGTTATTATGTCGCCAAGTAATTAGACTACCTGGCCCAAAAATTATGGTTTATAAAAGGATAGCAGCATTAGTGAAAGATACACATTTTGAACCCAAAAACCCATTTGAGTTTTTAAGTTCAAAATACAGGCCTACCTCCTCCCCTACAGCCTGCCTGTCCATCTCCAAAAATACCCTTTTTAATAATTATACGCTCCTCCTTTGCATTGAAAAAAAGCAAACAGTAAAGTTGCCAGATGCGGCCATCCTTTCATCCATTTGTCCTTCTGCATCTATTTTCCCAAACCATGCACTCATACTGTTATGTCGCCAAGTAATTAGACTACCTGGCCCAAAAATTATGGATTATAAAAGGGTAGCAGCATAAGGGAACATTACCGTATTTATCGGGGTGTACATCGCACCGGCCTGTAACACGCACCCTCATTTTACCAAGGATATTTGGGTAAAAAAAGTTTTTACTCAAATATCCTTCATAAAATGAGGGTGCGTGTGTGTGCATGTGTGTACCCCGATACACTGCTTCTCAACCCACAGAGCCCCCAGGAAAGGCAGGGGGAGAGAGGCCGTCGCTGCCTGCTTCTCTCCCCCTGCCTTTCCTGGGGTCTAGAGCCCTGCTACCGCCGCTTCTATCCCCCTGCTATCGGCTCCGCTGCCCCTTCTCTCCCCCTGGCTATCGGTGCCGCTGTCCCATTGCCAGCGCCGATAGCCAGGGGGAGAGAAGCGGCGCCGGTAATGGGGCAACGGCACCGATAGCCAGGGGGGCAGCGGCACCCATTGCCGGTGCCGCTGCCCCGTTGCCTCCCCCATCCCTAGTTGTATAATTACCTGTTGCCGGGGTCGGGTCCGAGCTGCTTCAGGCCTCTGTTGTGCGTCCCCTGCATCATTGCTATGCGTTGCGAGACGCAATGACGAGTGACGTCTCTCATCATTGCGCCGCGCCATGCAAAGCATAGCAACGACGCAGGGAATGCACACCGGAGGCCTGAAGCAGCGCTGACCCGACCCCAGCAACAGGTAATTATACAACCGGGGATGGGGGAGGCAACGGGGCAGCGGCGCCGGCAATGGGTGCTGCTGCCCCTTCTTTCCCCCTGTCTGTCGACATCGCTGCCCCATTGCCGGCGCCGTTTCTCTCCCCCTGGCTATCGGCGCCGGCAATGGGGCAGCGGCACTGATAGCCAGGGGGAGAGAAGGGGCAGCAGCGCCGATAGCAGGGGTAACCATCATACACTCATACTGTTTTCACTTTGCCGAGTTATCGGACAACCTGGCCCCAAAATTATGGATTATAAAAAGGATAGCAGCATAAGGGAAGAATACACATTTTGAACCCAAAAACCCATTTGAGTTTTTAAGTTCAAAATACAGGCCTACCTCCTCCCCTACAGCCTGCCTGTCCATCTCCAAAAATACCCTTTTAATAATTATACGCTCCTCCTTTGCATTGAAAAAAAGCAAACAGTAAAGTTGCCAGATGCGGCCATCCTTTCATCCATTTGTCCTTCTGCATCTATTTTCCCAAACCATGCACTCATACTGTTATTATGTCGCCAAGTAATTAGACTACCTGGCCCAAAAATTATCGATTATAAAAGGATAGCAGCATAAGGGAAAAATACATATTTTGAACCGAAAAACCCATTTGAGTTTTTAAGTTCAAAATACAGGCCTACCTCCTCCCCATCAGCCTGCCTGTCCATCTCCAAAAATACCCTTTTTTTTAATAATTATGCACTCTTCATTTGCTTTGGAAAAACAAACAGTTAAGTTGCCATATGCTGCTATCCTTTCCTCGATTTGTGCTTCTACACCTATGTTCTCAAACCATCATACACTCATACTGTTTTCACTTTGCCAAGTTATCGGACAACCTGGCCACAAAATTATGGATTATAAAAGGATAGCAGCATAAGGGAAAAATACACATTTTGAACCCAAAAACCCATTTGAGTTTTTAAGTTCAAAATACAGGCCTACCTCCTCCCCTACAGCCTGCCTGTCCATCTCCAAAAATACCCTTTTAATAATTATACGCTCCTCCTTTGCATTGAAAAAAAGCAAACAGTAAAGTTGCCAGATGCGGCCATCCTTTCATCCATTTGTCCTTCTGCATCTATTTTCCCAAACCATGCACTCATACTGTTATTATGTCGCCAAGTAATTAGACTACCTGGCCCAAAAATTATCGATTATAAAAGGATAGCAGCATAAGGGAAAAATACATATTTTGAACCGAAAAACCCATTTGAGTTTTTAAGTTCAAAATACAGGCCTACCTCCTCCCCATCAGCCTGCCTGTCCATCTCCAAAAATACCCTTTTTTTAATAATTATGCACTCTTCATTTGCTTTGGAAAAACAAACAGTTAAGTTGCCATATGCTGCTATCCTTTCCTCGATTTGTGCTTCTACACCTATGTTCTCAAACCATCATACACTCATACTGTTTTCACTTTGCCAAGGTATCGGACAACCTGGCCCCAAAATTATGGATTATAAAAGGATAGCAGCATAAGGGAAAAATACACATTTTGAACCCAAAAACCCATTTGAGTTTTTAAGTTCAAAATACAGGCCTACCTCCTCCCCTACAGCCTGCCTGTCCATCTCCAAAAATACTCTTTTTAATAATTATACGCTCCTCCTTTGCATTGAAAAAAAGCAAACAGTAAAGTTGCCAGATGCGGCCATCCTTTCATCCATTTGTCCTTCTGCATCTATTTTCCCAAACCATGCACTCATTTTGTTATTATGTCGCCAAGTAATTAGACTACCATGCCCAAAAATTATGGATTATAAAAGGATAGCAGCATTAGTGAAAAATACACATTTTGAACCCAAAAACCCATTTGAGTTTTTAAGTTCAAAATACAGGCCTACCTCCTCCCCTACAGCCTGCCTGTCCATCTCCAAAAATACCCTTTTTAATAATTATACGCTCCTCCTTTGCATTGAAAAAAAGCAAACAGTGAAGTTCCCAGATGCGGCCATCCTTTCATCCATTTGTCCTTCTGCATCTATTTTCCTGTTACTGTTATTATGTCGCCAAGTAATTAGACTACCTGGCCCAAAAATTATGGATTATAAAAGGGTAGCAGCATAAGGGAACATTACCATATTTATCGGGGTGTACAACGCACCGGCCTATAACAGGCACCCTCATTTTACCAAGGATATTTGGGTAAAAAAAGTTTTTACCCAAATATCCTTCATAAAATGAGGGTGCGTGTGTGTGCATGTGTGTACCCCGATACACTGCTTCTCAACCCACAGAGCCCCCAGGAAAGGCAGGGGGAGAGAGGCCATCGCTGCCTGCTTCTCTTCCCCTGCCTTTCCTGGGGTCTAGAGCCCTGCTACCGCCGCTTCTCTCCCCCTGCTATCGGCGCCGCTGCCCCTTCTCTCCCCCTGGCTATCGGTGCCGCTGTCCCATTGCCAGCGCCGATAGCCAGGGGGAGAGAAGCGGCGCCGGTAATGGGGCAACGGCACCGATAGCCAGGGGGGCTTAAGGGGCAGCGGCACCCATTGCCGTCGCCGCTGCTCCGTTGCCTCCCCCATCCCTAGTTGTATAATTACCTGTTGCCGGGGTCGGGTCCGCGCTGCTTCAGGCCTCCGGTGTGTGTCCCCTACATCATTGCTATGCGTTGCGAGACGCAATGACGAGTGATGTCACTCGTCATTGCGCCCCGCCATGCAGCGCATAGCAACGACGCAGGGAATGCACCCCGGAGGCCTGAAGCAGCGCTGACCCGACCCCAGCAACAGGTAATTATACAACCGGGGATGGGGGAGGCAACAGGGAAGCGGCGCCGGCAATGGGTGCCGCTGCCCCTTCTTTCTTTCTTTCTACCTCCTCCCCTACAGCCTGCCTGTCCATCTCCAAAAATAGCCTTTTAATAATTATACGCTCCTCCTTTGCATTGAAAAAAAGCAAACAGTAAAGTTGCCAGATGCGGCCATCCTTTCATCCATTTGTCCTTCTGCATCTATTTTCCCAAACCACGCACTCATATTGTTATTATGTCGCCAAGTAATTAGACTACCTGGCCCAAAAATTATGGATTATAAAAGGATAGCAGCATAAGGGAAAAATACACATTTTGAACCCAAAAACCCATTTGAGTTTTTAAGTTCAAAATACAGGCCTACCTCCTCCCCTACAGCCTGCCTGTCCATCTCCAAAAATACCCTTTTTAATAATTATACGCTCCTCCTTTGCATTGAAAAAAAGCAAACAGTAAAGGTGCCAGATGCGGCCATCCTTTCATCCATTTGTCCTTCTGCATCTATTTTCCCAAACCATGCACTCATACTGTTATTATGTCGCCAAGTAATTAGACTACCTTGCCCAAAAATTATGGATTATAAAAGGATAGCAGCATTAGTGAAAAATACACATTTTGAACCCAAAAACCCATTTGAGTTTTTAAGTTCAAAATACAGGCCTACCTCCTCCCCTACAGCCTGCCTGTCCATCTCCAAAAATACCCTTTTTAATAATTATACGCTCCTCCTTTGCATTGAAAAAAAGCAAACAGTAAAGTTGCCAGATGCGGCCATCCTTTCGTCCTTCTGAATCTATTTTCTCAAACCATGCACTCATACTGTTATTATGTCGCCAAGTAATTAGACTACCTGGCCCAAAAATTATGGATTATAAAAGGATAGCAGCATAAGGGAAAAATACACATTTTGAACCCAAAAACCCATTTGAGTTTTTAAGTTCAAAATACAGGCCTACCTCCTCCCCTACAGCCTGCCTGTCCATCTCCAAAAATACCCTTTTTAATAATTATACGCTCCTCCTTTGCATTGAAAAAAAGCAAACAGTAAAGTTGCCAGATGCGGCCATCCTTTCATCCATTTGTCCTTCTGCATCTATTTTCCCAAACCATGCACTCATACTGTTATTATGTCGCCAAGTAATTAGACTACCTGGCCCAAAAATTATGGATTATAAAAGGATAGCAGCATTAGTGAAAAATACACATTTTGAACCCAAAAACCCATTTGAGTTTTTAAGTTCAAAATACAGGCCTACCTCCTCCCCATCAGCCTGCCTGTCCATCTCCAAAAATACCCTTTTTTAATAATTATGCACTCTTCATTTGCTTTGGAAAAACAAACAGTTAAGTTGCCATATGCTGCTATCCTTTCATCGATTTGTGCTTCTACACCTATGTTCCCAAACCATCATACACTCATACTGTTTTCACTTTGCCAAGTTATCGGACAACCTGGCCCCAAAATTATGGATTATAAAAGGATAGCAGCATAAGGGAAAAATACACATTTTGAACCCAAAAACCCATTTGAGTTTTTAAGTTCAAAATACAGGCCTACCTCCTCCCCTACAGCCTGCCTGTCCATCTCCAAAAATAGCCTTTTAATAATTATACGCTCCTCCTTTGCATTGAAAAAAAGCAAACAGTAAAGTTGCCAGATGCGGCCATCCTTTCATCCATTTGTCCTTCTGCATCTATTTTCCCAAACCACGCACTCATACTGTTATTATGTCGCCAAGTAATTAGACTACCTGGCCCAAAAATGATGGATTATAAAAGGATAGCAGCATAAGGGAAAAATACACATTTTGAACCCAAAAACCCATTTGAGTTTTTAAGTTCAAAATACAGGCCTACCTCCTCCCCTACAGCCTGCCTGTCCATCTCCAAAAATACCCTTTTTAATAATTATACGCTCCTCCTTTGCATTGAAAAAAAGCAAACAGTAAAGTTGCCAGATGCGGCCATCCTTTCATCCATTTGTCCTTCTGCATCTATTTTCCCAAACCATGCACTCATACTGTTATTATGTCGCCAAGTAATTAGACTACCTGGCCCAAAAATTATGGTTTATAAAAGGAGAGCAGCATTAGTGAAAAATACACATTTTGAACCCAAAAACCCATTTGAGTTTTTAAGTTCAAAATACAGGCCTACCTCCTCCCCTACAGCCTGCCTGTCCATCTCCAAAAATACCCTTTTTAATAATTATACGCTCCTCCTTTGCATTGAAAAAAAGCAAACAGTAACGTTGCCAGATGCGGCCATCCTTTCATCCATTTGTCCTTCTGCATCTATTTTCCCAAACCATGCACTCATACTGTTATTATGTCGCCAAGTAATTAGACTACCTTGCCCAAAAATTATGGATTATAAAAGGATAGCAGCTTTAGTGAAAAATACACATTTTGAACCCAAAAACCCATTTGAGTTTTTAAGTTCAAAATACAGGCCTACCTCCTCCCCTACAGCCTGCCTGTCCATCTCCAAAAATACCCTTTTTAATAATTATACGCTCCTCCTTTGCATTGAAAAAAAGCAAACAGTAAAGTTGCCAGATGCGGCCATCCTTTCATCCATTTGTCCTTCTGCATCTATTTTCCCAAACCATGCACTCATACTGTTATTATGTCGCCAAGTAATTAGACTACCTGGCCCAAACATTATGAATTATAAAAGGATAGCAGCATTAGTGAAAAAAACACATTTTGAACCCAAAAACCCATTTGAGTTTTTAAGTTCAAAATACAGGCCTACCTCCTCCCCTACAGCCTGCCTGTCCATCTCCAAAAATACCCTTTTTAATAATTATACGCCTCTCCTTTGCATTGAAAAAAAGCAAACAGTAAAGTTGCCAGATGCGGCCATCCTTTCATCCATTTGTCCTTCTGCATCTATTTTCCCAAACCATGCACTCATACTGTTATTATGTCGCCAAGTAATTAGACTACCTGGCCCAAAAATTATGGTTTATAAAAGGATAGCAGCATTAGTGAAAGATACACATTTTGAACCCAAAAACCCATTTGAGTTTTTAAGTTCAAAATACAGGCCTACCTCCTCCCCTACAGCCTGCCTGTCCATCTCCAAAAATACCCTTTTTAATAATTATACGCTCCTCCTTTGCATTGAAAAAAAGCAAACAGTAAAGTTGCCAGATGCGGCCATCCTTTCATCCATTTGTCCTTCTGCATCTATTTTCCCAAACCATGCACTCATACTGTTATGTCGCCAAGTAATTAGACTACCTGGCCCAAAAATTATGGATTATAAAAGGGTAGCAGCATAAGGGAACATTACCGCATTTATCGGGGTGTACATCGCACCGGCCTGTAACACGCACCCTCATTTTACCAAGGATATTTGGGTAAAAAAAGTTTTTACCCAAATATCCTTCATAAAATGAGGGTGCGTGTGTGTGCATGTGTGTACCCCGATACACTGCTTCTCAACCCACAGAGCCCCCAGGAAAGGCAGGGGGAGAGAGGCCGTCGCTGCCTGCTTCTCTCCCCCTGCCTTTCCTGGGGTCTAGAGCCCTGCTACCGCCGCTTCTATCCCCCTGCTATCGGCTCCGCTGCCCCTTCTCTCCCCCTGGCTATCGGTGCCGCTGTCCCATTGCCAGCGCCGATAGCCAGGGGGAGAGAAGCGGCGCCGGTAATGGGGCAACGGCACCGATAGCCAGGGGGGCAGCGGCACCCATTGCCGGTGCCGCTGCCCCGTTGCCTCCCCCATCCCTAGTTGTATAATTACCTGTTGCCGGGGTCGGGTCCGAGCTGCTTCAGGCCTCTGTTGTGCGTCCCCTGCATCATTGCTATGCGTTGCGAGACGCAATGACGAGTGACGTCTCTCATCATTGCGCCGCGCCATGCAAAGCATAGCAACGACGCAGGGAATGCACACTGGAGGCCTGAAGCAGCGCTGACCCGACCCCAGCAACAGGTAATTATACAACCGGGGATGGGGGAGGCAACGGGGCAGCGGCGCCGGCAATGGGTGCTGCTGCCCCTTCTTTCCCCCTGTCTGTCGACATCGCTGCCCCATTGCCGGCGCCGTTTCTCTCCCCCTGGCTATCGGCGCCGGCAATGGGGCAGCGGCACTGATAGCCAGGGGGAGAGAAGGGGCAGCAGCGCCGATAGCAAGGGTAACCATCATACACTCATACTGTTTTCACTTTGCCGAGTTATCGGACAACCTGGCCCCAAAATTATGGATTATAAAAAGGATAGCAGCATAAGGGAAGAATACACATTTTGAACCCAAAAACCCATTTGAGTTTTTAAGTTCAAAATACAGGCCTACCTCCTCCCCTACAGCCTGCCTGTCCATCTCCAAAAATACCCTTTTAATAATTATACGCTCCTCCTTTGCATTGAAAAAAAGCAAACAGTAAAGTTGCCAGATGCGGCCATCCTTTCATCCATTTGTCCTTCTGCATCTATTTTCCCAAACCATGCACTCATACTGTTATTATGTCGCCAAGTAATTAGACTACCTGGCCCAAAAATTATCGATTATAAAAGGATAGCAGCATAAGGGAAAAATACATATTTTGAACCGAAAAACCCATTTGAGTTTTTAAGTTCAAAATACAGGCCTACCTCCTCCCCATCAGCCTGCCTGTCCATCTCCAAAAATACCCTTTTTTTAATAATTATGCACTCTTCATTTGCTTTGGAAAAACAAACAGTTAAGTTGCCATATGCTGCTATCCTTTCCTCGATTTGTACTTCTACACCTATGTTCTCAAACCATCATACACTCATACTGTTTTCACTTTGCCAAGTTATCGGACAACCTGGCCCCAAAATTATGGATTATAAAAGGATAGCAGCATAAGGGAAAAATACACATTTTGAACCCAAAAACCCATTTGAGTTTTTAAGTTCAAAATACAGGCCTACCTCCTCCCCTACAGCCTGCCTGTCCATCTCCAAAAATACTCTTTTTAATAATTATACGCTCCTCCTTTGCATTGAAAAAAAGCAAACAGTAAAGTTGCCAGATGCGGCCATCCTTTCATCCATTTGTCCTTCTGCATCTATTTTCCCAAACCATGCACTCATTTTGTTATTATGTCGCCAAGTAATTAGACTACCATGCCCAAAAATTATGGATTATAAAAGGATAGCAGCATTAGTGAAAAATACACATTTTGAACCCAAAAACCCATTTGAGTTTTTAAGTTCAAAATACAGGCCTACCTCCTCCCCTACAGCCTGCCTGTCCATCTCCAAAAATACCCTTTTTAATAATTATACGCTCCTCCTTTGCATTGAAAAAAAGCAAACAGTAAAGTTCCCAGATGCGGCCATCCTTTCATCCATTTGTCCTTCTGCATCTATTTTCCTGTTACTGTTATTATGTCGCCAAGTAATTAGACTACCTGGCCCAAAAATTATGGATTATAAAAGGGTAGCAGCATAAGGGAACATTACCATATTTATCGGGGTGTACAACGCACCGGCCTATAACAGGCACCCTCATTTTACCAAGGATATTTGGGTAAAAAAAGTTTTTACCCAAATATCCTTCATAAAATGAGGGTGCGTGTGTGTGCATGTGTGTACCCCGATACACTGCTTCTCAACCCACAGAGCCCCCAGGAAAGGCAGGGGGAGAGAGGCCATCGCTGCCTGCTTCTCTCCCCCTGCCTTTCCTGGGGTCTAGAGCCCTGCTACCGCCGCTTCTCTCCCCCTGCTATCGGCGCCGCTGCCCCTTCTCTCCCCCTGGCTATCGGTGCCGCTGTCCCATTGCCAGCGCCGATAGCCAGGGGGAGAGAAGCGGCGCCGGTAATGGGGCAACGGCACCGATAGCCAGGGGGGCTTAAGGGGCAGCGGCACCCATTGCCGTCGCCGCTGCCCCGTTGCCTCCCCCATCCCTAGTTGTATAATTACCTGTTGCCGGGGTCGGGTCCGCGCTGCTTCAGGCCTCCGGTGTGCGTCCCCTACATCATTGCTATGCGTTGCGAGACGCAATGACGAGTGATGTCACTCGTCATTGCGCCGCGCCATGCAGCGCATAGCAACGACGCAGGGAATGCACCCCGGAGGCCTGAAGCAGCGCTGACCCGACCCCAGCAACAGGTAATTATACAACCGGGGATGGGGGAGGCAACAGGGAAGCGGCGCCGGCAATGGGTGCCGCTGCCCCTTCTTTCTTTCTTTCTACCTCCTCCCCTACAGCCTGCCTGTCCATCTCCAAAAATACCCTTTTTAATAATTATATGCTCCTCCTTTGCATTGAAAAAAAGCAAACAGTAAAAGGTGCCAGATGCGGCCATCCTTTCATCCATTTGTCCTTCTGCATCTATTTTCCCAAACCATGCACTCATACTGTTATTATGTCGCCAAGTAATTAGACTACCTGGCCCAAACATTATGAATTATAAAAGGATAGCAGCATTAGTGAAAAAAAACACATTTTGAACCCAAAAACCCATTTGAGTTTTTAAGTTCAAAATACAGGCCTACCTCCTCCCCTACAGCCTGCCTGTCCATCTCCGAAAATACCCTTTTTAATAATTATACGCCTCTCCTTTGCATTGAAAAAAAGCAAACAGTAAAGTTGCCAGATGCGGCCATCCTTTCATCCATTTGTCCTTCTGCATCTATTTTCCCAAACCATGCACTCATACTGTTATTATGTCGCCAAGTAATTAGACTACCTGGCCCAAAAATTATGGTTTATAAAAGGATAGCAGGATTAGTGAAAGATACACATTTTGAACCCAAAAACCCATTTGAGTTTTTAAGTTCAAAATACAGGCCTACCTCCTCCCCTACAGCCTGCCTGTCCATCTCCAAAAATACCCTTTTTAATAATTATACGCTCCTCCTTTGCATTGAAAAAAAGCAAACAGTAAAGTTGCCAGATGCGGCCATCCTTTCATCCATTTGTCCTTCTGCATCTATTTTCCCAAACCATGCACTCATACTGTTATTATGTCGCCAAGTAATTAGACTACCTGGCCCAAAAATTATGGATTATAAAAGGGTAGCAGCATAAGGGAACATTACCGTATTTATCGGGGTGTACATCGCACCGGCCTGTAACACGCACCCTCATTTTACCAAGGATATTTGGGTAAAAAAAGTTTTTACCCAAATATCCTTCATAAAATGAGGATGCGTGTGTGTGCATGTGTGTACCCCGATACACTGCTTCTCAACCCACAGAGCCCCCAGGAAAGGCAGGAGGAGAGAGGCCGTCGCTGCCTGCTTCTCTCCCCCTGCCTTCCTGGGGTCTAGAGCCCTGCTACCGCCGCTTCTATCCCCCTGCTATCGGCGCCGCTGCCCCTTCTCTCCCCCTGGCTATCGGTGCCGCTGTCCCATTGCCAGCGCCGATAGCCAGGGGGAGAGAAGCGGCGCCGGTAATGGGGCAACGGCACCGATAGCCAGGGGGGCAGCGGCACCCATTGCCGGTGCCGCTGCCCCGTTGCCTCCCCCATCCCTAGTTGTATAATTACCTGTTGCCGGGGTCGGGTCCGAGCTGCTTCAGGCCTCTGTTGTGCGTCCCCTGCATCATTGCTATGCGTTGCGAGACGCAATGACGAGTGACGTCTCTCATCATTGCGCCGCGCCATGCAAAGCATAGCAACGACGCAGGGAATGCACACCGGAGGCCTGAAGCAGCGCTGACCCGACCCCAGCAACAGGTAATTATACAACCGGGGATGGGGGAGGCAACGGGGCAGCGGCGCCGGCAATGGGTGCTGCTGCCCCTTCTTTCCCCCTGTCTGTCGACATCGCTGCCCCATTGCCGGCGCCGTTTCTCTCCCCCTGGCTATCGGCGCCGGCAATGGGGCAGCGGCACTGATAGCCAGGGGGAGAGAAGGGGCAGCAGCGCCGATAGCAGGGGTAACCATCATACACTCATACTGTTTTCACTTTGCCGAGTTATCGGACAACCTGGCCCCAAAATTATGGATTATAAAAAGGATAGCAGCATAAGGGAAGAATACACATTTTGAACCCAAAAACCCATTTGAGTTTTTAAGTTCAAAATACAGGCCTACCTCCTCCCCTACACCCTGCCTGTCCATCTCCAAAAATACCCTTTTTTTTAATAATTATGCACTCTTCATTTGCTTTGGAAAAACAAACAGTTAAGTTGCCATATGCTGCTATCCTTTCCTCGATTTGTGCTTCTACACCTATGTTCTCAAACCATCATACACTCATACTGTTTTCACTTTGCCAAGTTATCGGACAACCTGGCCCCAAAATTATGGATTATAAAAGGATAGCAGCATAAGGGAAAAATACACATTTTGAACCCAAAAACCCATTTGAGTTTTTAAGTTCAAAATACAGGCCTACCTCCTCCCCTACAGCCTGCCTGTCCATCTCCAAAAATACTCTTTTTAATAATTATACGCTCCTCCTTTGCATTGAAAAAAAGCAAACAGTAAAGTTGCCAGATGCGGCCATCCTTTCATCCATTTGTCCTTCTGCATCTATTTTCCCAAACCATGCACTCATTTTGTTATTATGTCGCCAAGTAATTAGACTACCATGCCCAAAAATTATGGATTATAAAAGGATAGCAGCATTAGTGAAAAATACACATTTTGAACCCAAAAACCCATTTGAGTTTTTAAGTTCAAAATACAGGCCTACCTCCTCCCCTACAGCCTGCCTGTCCATCTCCAAAAATACCCTTTTTAATAATTATACGCTCCTCCTTTGCATTGAAAAAAAGCAAACAGTAAAGTTCCCAGATGCGGCCATCCTTTCATCCATTTGTCCTTCTGCATCTATTTTCCTGTTACTGTTATTATGTCGCCAAGTAATTAGACTAACTGGCCCAAAAATTATGGATTATAAAAGGGTAGCAGCATAAGGGAACATTACCGTATTTATCGGGGTGTACAACGCACCGGCCTATAACACGCACCCTCATTTTACCAAGGATATTTGGGTAAAAAAAGTTTTTACCCAAATATCCTTCATAAAATGAGGGTGCGTGTGTGTGCATGTGTGTACCCCGATACACTGCTTCTCAACCCACAGAGCCCCCAGGAAAGGCAGGGGGAGAGAGGCCATCGCTGCCTGCTTCTCTCCCCCTGCCTTTCCTGGGGTCTAGAGCCCTGCTACCGCCGCTTCTCTCCCCCTGCTATCGGCGCCGCTGCCCCTTCTCTCCCCCTGGCTATCGGTGCCGCTGTCCCATTGCCAGCGCCGATAGCCAGGGGGAGAGAAGCGGCGCCGGTAATGGGGCAACGGCACCGATAGCCAGGGGGGCTTAAGGGGCAGCGGCACCCATTGCCGTCGCCGCTGCCCCGTTGCCTCCCCCATCCCTAGTTGTATAATTACCTGTTGCCGGGGTCGGGTCCGCGCTGCTTCAGGCCTCCGGTGTGTGTCCCCTACATCATTGCTATGCGTTGCGAGACGCAATGACGAGTGATGTCACTCGTCATTGCGCCGCGCCATGCAGCGCATAGCAACGACGCAGGGAATGCACCCCGGAGGCCTGAAGCAGCGCTGACCCGACCCCAGCAACAGGTAATTATACAACCGGGGATGGGGGAGGCAACAGGGAAGCGGCGCCGGCAATGGGTGCCGCTGCCCCTTCTTTCTTTCTTTCTACCTCCTCCCCTACAGCCTGCCTGTCCATCTCCAAAAATAGCCTTTTAATAATTATACGCTCCTCCTTTGCATTGAAAAAAAGCAAACAGTAAAGTTGCCAGATGCGGCCATCCTTTCATCCATTTGTCCTTCTGCATCTATTTTCCCAAACCACGCACTCATACTGTTATTATGTCGCCAAGTAATTAGACTACCTGGCCCAAAAATTATGGATTATAAAAGGATAGCAGCATAAGGGAAAAATACACATTTTGAACCCAAAAACCCATTTGAGTTTTTAAGTTCAAAATACAGGCCTACCTCCTCCCCTACAGCCTGCCTGTCCATCTCCAAAAATACCCTTTTTAATAATTATACGCTCCTCCTTTGCATTGAAAAAAAGCAAACAGTAAAGGTGCCAGATGCGGCCATCCTTTCATCCATTTGTCCTTCTGCATCTATTTTCCCAAACCATGCACTCATACTGTTATTATGTCGCCAAGTAATTAGACTACCTTGCCCAAAAATTATGGATTATAAAAGGATAGCAGCATTAGTGAAAAATACACATTTTGAACCCAAAAACCCATTTGAGTTTTTAAGTTCAAAATACAGGCCTACCTCCTCCCCTACAGCCTGCCTGTCCATCTCCAAAAATACCCTTTTTAATAATTATACGCTCCTCCTTTGCATTGAAAAAAAGCAAACAGTAAAGTTGCCAGATGCGGCCATCCTTTCATCCATTTGTCCTTCTGAATCTATTTTCCCAAACCATGCACTCATACTGTTATTATGTCGCCAAGTAATTAGACTACCTGGCCCAAAAATTATGGATTATAAAAGGATAGCAGCATAAGGGAAAAATACACATTTTGAACCCAAAAACCCATTTGAGTTTTTAAGTTCAAAATACAGGCCTACCTCCTCCCCTACAGCCTGCCTGTCCATCTCCAAAAATACCCTTTTTAATAATTATACGCTCCTCCTTTGCATTGAAAAAAAGCAAACAGTAAAGTTGCCAGATGCGGCCATCCTTTCATCCATTTGTCCTTCTGCATCTATTTTCCCAAACCATGCACTCATACTGTTATTATGTCGCCAAGTAATTAGACTACCTGGCCCAAAAATTATGGATTATAAAAGGATAGCAGCATTAGTGAAAAATACACATTTTGAACCCAAAAACCCATTTGAGTTTTTAAGTTCAAAATACAGGCCTACCTCCTCCCCTACAGCCTGCCTGTCCATCTCCAAAAATACCCTTTTTTAATAATTATGCACTCTTCATTTGCTTTGGAAAAACAAACAGTTAAGTTGCCATATGCTGCTATCCTTTCATCGATTTGTGCTTCTACACCTATGTTCCCAAACCATCATACACTCATACTGTTTTCACTTTGCCAAGTTATCGGACAACCTGGCCCCAAAATTATGGATTATAAAAGGATAGCAGCATAAGGGAAAAATACACATTTTGAACCCAAAAACCCATTTGAGTTTTTAAGTTCAAAATACAGGCCTACCTCCTCCCCTACAGCCTGCCTGTCCATCTCCAAAAATAGCCTTTTAATAATTATACGCTCCTCCTTTGCATTGAAAAAAAGCAAACAGTAAAGTTGCCAGATGCGGCCATCCTTTCATCCATTTGTCCTTCTGCATCTATTTTCCCAAACCACGCACTCATACTGTTATTATGTCGCCAAGTAATTAGACTACCTGGCCCAAAAATGATGGATTATAAAAGGATAGCAGCATAAGGGAAAAATACACATTTTGAACCCAAAAACCCATTTGAGTTTTTAAGTTCAAAATACAGGCCTACCTCCTCCCCTACAGCCTGCCTGTCCATCTCCAAAAATACCCTTTTTAATAATTATACGCTCCTCCTTTGCATTGAAAAAAAGCAAACAGTAAAGTTGCCAGATGCGGCCATCCTTTCATCCATTTGTCCTTCTGCATCTATTTTCCCAAACCATGCACTCATACTGTTATTATGTCGCCAAGTAATTAGACTACCTGGCCCAAAAATTATGGTTTATAAAAGGAGAGCAGCATTAGTGAAAAATACACATTTTGAACCCAAAAACCCATTTGAGTTTTTAAGTTCAAAATACAGGCCTACCTCCTCCCCTACAGCCTGCCTGTCCATCTCCAAAAATACCCTTTTTAATAATTATACGCTCCTCCTTTGCATTGAAAAAAAGCAAACAGTAACGTTGCCAGATGCGGCCATCCTTTCATCCATTTGTCCTTCTGCATCTATTTTCCCAAACCATGCACTCATACTGTTATTATGTCGCCAAGTAATTAGACTACCTTGCCCAAAAATTATGGATTATAAAAGGATAGCAGCTTTAGTGAAAAATACACATTTTGAACCCAAAAACCCATTTGAGTTTTTAAGTTCAAAATACAGGCCTACCTCCTCCCCTACAGCCTGCCTGTCCATCTCCAAAAATACCCTTTTTAATAATTATACGCTCCTCCTTTGCATTGAAAAAAAGCAAACAGTAAAGTTGCCAGATGCGGCCATCCTTTCATCCATTTGTCCTTCTGCATCTATTTTCCCAAACCATGCACTCATACTGTTATTATGTCGCCAAGTAATTAGACTACCTGGCCCAAAAATTATGGTTTATAAAAGGATAGCAGCATTAGTGAAAGATACACATTTTGAACCCAAAAACCCATTTGAGTTTTTAAGTTCAAAATACAGGCCTACCTCCTCCCCTACAGCCTGCCTGTCCATCTCCAAAAATACCCTTTTTAATAATTATACGCTCCTCCTTTGCATTGAAAAAAAGCAAACAGTAAAGTTGCCAGATGCGGCCATCCTTTCATCCATTTGTCCTTCTGCATCTATTTTCCCAAACCATGCACTCATACTGTTATGTCGCCAAGTAATTAGACTACCTGGCCCAAAAATTATGGATTAAAAAAGGGTAGCAGCATAAGGGAACATTACCGTATTTATCGGGGTGTACATCGCACCGGCCTGTAACACGCACCCTCATTTTACCAAGGATATTTGGGTAAAAAAAGTTTTTACCCAAATATCCTTCATAAAATGAGGGTGCGTGTGTGTGCATGTGTGTACCCCGATACACTGCTTCTCAACCCACAGAGCCCCCAGGAAAGGCAGGGGGAGAGAGGCCGTCGCTGCCTGCTTCTCTCCCCCTGCCTTTCCTGGGGTCTAGAGCCCTGCTACCGCCGCTTCTATCCCCCTGCTATCGGCTCCGCTGCCCCTTCTCTCCCCCTGGCTATCGGTGCCGCTGTCCCATTGCCAGCGCCGATAGCCAGGGGGAGAGAAGCGGCGCCGGTAATGGGGCAACGGCACCGATAGCCAGGGGGGCAGCGGCACCCATTGCCGGTGCCGCTGCCCCATTGCCTCCCCCATCCCTAGTTGTATAATTACCTGTTGCCGGGGTCGGGTCCGAGCTGCTTCAGGCCTCTGTTGTGCGTCCCCTGCATCATTGCTATGCGTTGCGAGACGCAATGACGAGTGACGTCTCTCATCATTGCGCCGCGCCATGCAAAGCATAGCAACGACGCAGGGAATGCACACCGGAGGCCTGAAGCAGCGCTGACCCGACCCCAGCAACAGGTAATTATACAACCGGGGATGGGGGAGGCAACGGGGCAGCGGCGCCGGCAATGGGTGCTGCTGCCCCTTCTTTCCCCCTGTCTGTCGACATCGCTGCCCCATTGCCGGCGCCGTTTCTCTCCCCCTGGCTATCGGCGCCGGCAATGGGGCAGCGGCACTGATAGCCAGGGGGAGAGAAGGGGCAGCAGCGCCGATAGCAGGGGTAACCATCATACACTCATACTGTTTTCACTTTGCCGAGTTATCGGACAACCTGGCCCCAAAATTATGGATTATAAAAAGGATAGCAGCATAAGGGAAGAATACACATTTTGAACCCAAAAACCCATTTGAGTTTTTAAGTTCAAAATACAGGCCTACCTCCTCCCCTACAGCCTGCCTGTCCATCTCCAAAAATACCCTTTTAATAATTATACGCTCCTCCTTTGCATTGAAAAAAAGCAAACAGTAAAGTTGCCAGATGCGGCCATCCTTTCATCCATTTGTCCTTCTGCATCTATTTTCCCAAACCATGCACTCATACTGTTATTATGTCGCCAAGTAATTAGACTACCTGGCCCAAAAATTATCGATTATAAAAGGATAGCAGCATAAGGGAAAAATACATATTTTGAACCGAAAAACCCATTTGAGTTTTTAAGTTCAAAATACAGGCCTACCTCCTCCCCATCAGCCTGCCTGTCCATCTCAAAAAATACCCTTTTTTTTAATAATTATGCACTCTTCATTTGCTTTGGAAAAACAAACAGTTAAGTTGCCATATGCTGCTATCCTTTCCTTGATTTGTGCTTCTACACCTATGTTCTCAAACCATCATACACTCATACTGTTTTCACTTTGCCAAGTTATCGGACAACCTGGCCCCAAAATTATGGATTATAAAAGGATAGCAGCATAAGGGAAAAATACACATTTTGAACCCAAAAACCCATTTGAGTTTTTAAGTTCAAAATACAGGCCTACCTCCTCCCCTACAGCCTGCCTGTCCATCTCCAAAAATACCCTTTTAATAATTATACGCTCCTCCTTTGCATTGAAAAAAAGCAAACAGTAAAGTTGCCAGATGCGGCCATCCTTTCATCCATTTGTCCTTCTGCATCTATTTTCCCAAACCATGCACTCATACTGTTATTATGTCGCCAAGTAATTAGACTACCTGGCCCAAAAATTATCGATTATAAAAGGATAGCAGCATAAGGGAAAAATACATATTTTGAACCGAAAAACCCATTTGAGTTTTTAAGTTCAAAATACAGGCCTACCTCCTCCCCATCAGCCTGCCTGTCCATCTCCAAAAATACCCTTTTTTTAATAATTATGCACTCTTCATTTGCTTTGGAAAAACAAACAGTTAAGTTGCCATATGCTGCTATCCTTTCCTCGATTTGTGCTTCTACACCTATGTTCTCAAACCATCATACACTCATACTGTTTTCACTTTGCCAAGTTATCGGACAACCTGGCCCCAAAATTATGGATTATAAAAGGATAGCAGCATAAGGGAAAAATACACATTTTGAACCCAAAAACCCATTTGAGTTTTTAAGTTCAAAATACAGGCCTACCTCCTCCCCTACAGCCTGCCTGTCCATCTCCAAAAATACTCTTTTTAATAATTATACGCTCCTCCTTTGCATTGAAAAAAAGCAAACAGTAAAGTTGCCAGATGCGGCCATCCTTTCATCCATTTGTCCTTCTGCATCTATTTTCCCAAACCATGCACTCATTTTGTTATTATGTCGCCAAGTAATTAGACTACCATGCCCAAAAATTATGGATTATAAAAGGATAGCAGCATTAGTGAAAAATACACATTTTGAACCCAAAAACCCATTTGAGTTTTTAAGTTCAAAATACAGGCCTACCTCCTCCCCTACAGCCTGCCTGTCCATCTCCAAAAATACCCTTTTTAATAATTATACGCTCCTCCTTTGCATTGAAAAAAAGCAAACAGTAAAGTTCCCAGATGCGGCCATCCTTTCATCCATTTGTCCTTCTGCATCTATTTTCCTGTTACTGTTATTATGTCGCCAAGTAATTAGACTACCTGGCCCAAAAATTATGGATTATAAAAGGGTAGCAGCATAAGGGAACATTACCATATTTATCGGGGTGTACAACGCACCGGCCTATAACAGGCACCCTCATTTTACCAAGGATATTTGGGTAAAAAAAGTTTTTACCCAAATATCCTTCATAAAATGAGGGTGCGTGTGTGTGCATGTGTGTACCCCGATACACTGCTTCTCAACCCACAGAGCCCCCAGGAAAGGCAGGGGGAGAGAGGCCATCGCTGCCTGCTTCTCTCCCCCTGCCTTTCCTGGGGTCTAGAGCCCTGCTACCGCCGCTTCTCTCCCCCTGCTATCGGCGCCGCTGCCCCTTCTCTCCCCCTGGCTATCGGTGCCGCTGTCCCATTGCCAGCGCCGATAGCCAGGGGGAGAGAAGCGGCGCCGGTAATGGGGCAACGGCACCGATAGCCAGGGGGGCTTAAGGGGCAGCGGCACCCATTGCCGTCGCCGCTGCCCCGTTGCCTCCCCCATCCCTAGTTGTATAATTACCTGTTGCCGGGGTCGGGTCCGCGCTGCTTCAGGCCTCCGGTGTGCGTCCCCTACATCATTGCTATGCGTTGCGAGACGCAATGACGAGTGATGTCACTCGTCATTGCGCCGCGCCATGCAGCGCATAGCAACGACGCAGGGAATGCACCCCGGAGGCCTGAAGCAGCGCTGACCCGACCCCAGCAACAGGTAATTATACAACCGGGGATGGGGGAGGCAACAGGGAAGCGGCGCCGGCAATGGGTGCCGCTGCCCCTTCTTTCTTTCTTTCTACCTCCTCCCCTACAGCCTGCCTGTCCATCTCCAAAAATACCCTTTTTAATAATTATATGCTCCTCCTTTGCATTGAAAAAAAGCAAACAGTAAAAGGTGCCAGATGCGGCCATCCTTTCATCCATTTGTCCTTCTGCATCTATTTTCCCAAACCATGCACTCATACTGTTATTATGTCGCCAAGTAATTAGACTACCTGGCCCAAACATTATGAATTATAAAAGGATAGCAGCATTAGTGAAAAAAACACATTTTGAACCCAAAAACCCATTTGAGTTTTTAAGTTCAAAATACAGGCCTACCTCCTCCCCTACAGCCTGCCTGTCCATCTCCAAAAATACCCTTTTTAATAATTATACGCCTCTCCTTTGCATTGAAAAAAAGCAAACAGTAAAGTTGCCAGATGCGGCCATCCTTTCATCCATTTGTCCTTCTGCATCTATTTTCCCAAACCATGCACTCATACTGTTATTATGTCGCCAAGTAATTAGACTACCTGGCCCAAAAATTATGGATTATAAAAGGGTAGCAGCATAAGGGAACATTACCGTATTTATCGGGTGTACATCGCACCGGCCTGTAACACGCACCCTCATTTTACCAAGGATATTTGGGTAAAAAAAGTTTTTACCCAAATATCCTTCATAAAATGAGGGTGCGTGTGTGTGCATGTGTGTACCCCGATACACTGCTTCTCAACCCACAGAGCCCCCAGGAAAGGCAGGAGGAGAGAGGCCGTCGCTGCCTGCTTCTCTCCCCCTGCCTTTCCTGGGGTCTAGAGCCCTGCTACCGCCGCTTCTATCCCCCTGCTATCGGCGCCGCTGCCCCTTCTCTCCCCCTGGCTATCGGTGCCGCTGTCCCATTGCCAGCGCCGATAGCCAGGGGGAGAGAAGCGGCGCCGGTAATGGGGCAACGGCACCGATAGCCAGGGGGGCAGCGGCACCCATTGCCGGTGCCGCTGCCCCGTTGCCTCCCCCATCCCTAGTTGTATAATTACCTGTTGCCGGGGTCGGGTCCGAGCTGCTTCAGGCCTCTGTTGTGCGTCCCCTGCATCATTGCTATGCGTTGCGAGACGCAATGACGAGTGACGTCTCTCATCATTGCGCCGCGCCATGCAAAGCATAGCAACGACGCAGGGAATGCACACCGGAGGCCTGAAGCAGCGCTGACCCGACCCCAGCAACAGGTAATTATACAACCGGGGATGGGGGAGGCAACGGGGCAGCGGCGCCGGCAATGGGTGCTGCTGCCCCTTCTTTCCCCCTGTCTGTCGACATCGCTGCCCCATTGCCGGCGCCGTTTCTCTCCCCCTGGCTATCGGCGCCGGCAATGGGGCAGCGGCACTGATAGCCAGGGGGAGAGAAGGGGCAGCAGCGCCGATAGCAGGGGTAACCATCATACACTCATACTGTTTTCACTTTGCCGAGTTATCGGACAACCTGGCCCCAAAATTATGGATTATAAAAAGGATAGCAGCATAAGGGAAGAATACACATTTTGAACCCAAAAACCCATTTGAGTTTTTAAGTTCAAAATACAGGCCTACCTCCTCCCCTACAGCCTGCCTGTCCATCTCCAAAAATACCCTTTTTTTTAATAATTATGCACTCTTCATTTGCTTTGGAAAAACAAACAGTTAAGTTGCCATATGCTGCTATCCTTTCCTCGATTTGTGCTTCTACACCTATGTTCTCAAACCATCATACACTCATACTGTTTTCACTTTGCCAAGTTATCGGACAACCTGGCCCCAAAATTATGGATTATAAAAGGATAGCAGCATAAGGGAAAAATACACATTTTGAACCCAAAAACCCATTTGAGTTTTTAAGTTCAAAATACAGGCCTACCTCCTCCCCTACAGCCTGCCTGTCCATCTCCAAAAATACTCTTTTTAATAATTATACGCTCCTCCTTTGCATTGAAAAAAAGCAAACAGTAAAGTTGCCAGATGCGGCCATCCTTTCATCCATTTGTCCTTCTGCATCTATTTTCCCAAACCATGCACTCATTTTGTTATTATGTCGCCAAGTAATTAGACTACCATGCCCAAAAATTATGGATTATAAAATGATAGCAGCATTAGTGAAAAATACACATTTTGAACCCAAAAACCCATTTGAGTTTTTAAGTTCAAAATACAGGCCTACCTCCTCCCCTACAGCCTGCCTGTCCATCTCCAAAAATACCCTTTTTAATAATTATACGCTCCTCCTTTGCATTGAAAAAAAGCAAACAGTAAAGTTCCCAGATGCGGCCATCCTTTCATCCATTTGTCCTTCTGCATCTATTTTCCTGTTACTGTTATTATGTCGCCAAGTAATTAGACTACCTGGCCCAAAAATTATGGATTATAAAAGGGTAGCAGCATAAGGGAACATTACCGTATTTATCGGGGTGTACAACGCACCGGCCTATAACACGCACCCTCATTTTACCAAGGATATTTGGGTAAAAAAAGTTTTTACCCAAATATCCTTCATAAAATGAGGGTGCGTGTGTGTGCATGTGTGTACCCCGATACACTGCTTCTCAACCCACAGAGCCCCCAGGAAAGGCAGGGGGAGAGAGGCCATCGCTGCCTGCTTCTCTCCCCCAGCCTTTCCTGGGGTCTAGAGCCCTGCTACCGCCGCTTCTCTCCCCCTG
This sequence comes from Hyla sarda, assembly GCF_029499605.1. Classification (NCBI taxonomy): domain Eukaryota; kingdom Metazoa; phylum Chordata; class Amphibia; order Anura; family Hylidae; genus Hyla; species Hyla sarda. The sequence goes on along the minus strand of NC_079199.1, from coordinate 74,496,020 downwards.
CTATCGGCGCCGCTGCCCCTTCTCTCCCCCTGGCTATCGGTGCCGCTGTCCCATTGCCAGCGCCGATAGCCAGGGGGAGAGAAGCGGCGCCGGTAATGGGGCAACGGCACCGATAGCCAGGGGGGCTTAAGGGGCAGCGGCACCCATTGCCGTCGCCGCTGCCCCGTTGCCTCCCCCATCCCTAGTTGTATAATTACCTGTTGCCGGGGTCGGGTCCGCGCTGCTTCAGGCCTCCGGTGTGTGTCCCCTACATCATTGCTATGCGTTGCGAGACGCAATGACGAGTGATGTCACTCGTCATTGCGCCGCGCCATGCAGCGCATAGCAACGACGCAGGGAATGCACCCCGGAGGCCTGAAGCAGCGCTGACCCGACCCCAGCAACAGGTAATTATACAACCGGGGATGGGGGAGGCAACAGGGAAGCGGCGCCGGCAATGGGTGCCGCTGCCCCTTCTTTCTTTCTTTCTACCTCCTCCCCTACAGCCTGCCTGTCCATCTCCAAAAATAGCCTTTTAATAATTATACGTTCCTCCTTTGCATTGAAAAAAAGCAAACAGTAAAGTTGCCAGATGCGGCCATTCTTTCATCCATTTGTCCTTCTGCATCTATTTTCCCAAACCACGCACTCATACTGTTATTATGTCGCCAAGTAATTAGACTAACTGGCCCAAAAATTATGGATTATAAAAGGATAGCAGCATAAGGGAAAAATACACATTTTGAACCCAAAAACCCATTTGAGTTTTTAAGTTCAAAATACAGGCCTACCTTCTCCCCTACAGCCTGCCTGTCCATCTCCAAAAATACCCTTTTTAATAATTATACGCTCCTCCTTTGCATTGAAAAAAAGCAAACAGTAAAGGTGCCAGATGCGGCCATCCTTTCATCCATTTGTCCTTCTGCATCTATTTTCCCAAACCATGCACTCATACTGTTATTATGTCGCCAAGTAATTAGACTACCTTGCCCAAAAATTATGGATTATAAAAGGATAGCAGCATTAGTGAAAAATACACATTTTGAACCCAAAAACCCATTTGAGTTTTTAAGTTCAAAATACAGGCCTACCTCCTCCCCTACAGCCTGCCTGTCCATCTCCAAAAATACCCTTTTTAATAATTATACGCTCCTCCTTTGCATTGAAAAAAAGCAAACAGTAAAGTTGCCAGATGCGGCCATCCTTTCATCCATTTGTCCTTCTGAATCTATTTTACAAAACCATGCACTCATACTGTTATTATGTCGCCAAGTAATTAGACTACCTGGCCCAAAAATTATGGATTATAAAAGGATAGCAGCATAAGGGAAAAATACACATTTTGAACCCAAAAACCCATTTGAGTTTTTAAGTTCAAAATACAGGCCTACCTCCTCCCCTACAGCCTGCCTGTCCATCTCCAAAAATACCCTTTTTAATAATTATACGCTCCTCCTTTGCATTGAAAAAAAGCAAACAGTAAAGTTGCCAGATGCGGCCATCCTTTCATCCATTTGTCCTTCTGCATCTATTTTCCCAAACCATGCACTCATACTGTTATTATGTCGCCAAGTAATTAGACTACCTGGCCCAAAAATTATGGATTATAAAAGGATAGCAGCATTAGTGAAAAATACACATTTTGAACCCAAAAACCCATTTGAGTTTTTAAGTTCAAAATACAGGCCTACCTCCTCCCCATCAGCCTGCCTGTCCATCTCCAAAAATACCCTTTTTTAATAATTATGCACTCTTCATTTGCTTTGGAAAAACAAACAGTTAAGTTGCCATATGCTGCTATCCTTTCATCGATTTGTGCTTCTACACCTATGTTCCCAAACCATCATACACTCATACTGTTTTCACTTTGCCAAGTTATCGGACAACCTGGCCCCAAAATTATGGATTATAAAAGGATAGCAGCATAAGGGAAAAATACACATTTTGAACCCAAAAACCCATTTGAGTTTTTAAGTTCAAAATACAGGCCTACCTCCTCCCCTACAGCCTGCCTGTCCATCTCCAAAAATAGCCTTTTAATAATTATACGCTCCTCCTTTGCATTGAAAAAAAGCAAACAGTAAAGTTGCCAGATGCGGCCATCCTTTCATCCATTTGTCCTTCTGCATCTATTTTCCCAAACCACGCACTCATACTGTTATTATGTCGCCAAGTAATTAGACTACCTGGCCCAAAAATGATGGATTATAAAAGGATAGCAGCATAAGGGAAAAATACACATTTTGAACCCAAAAACCCATTTGAGTTTTTAAGTTCAAAATACAGGCCTACCTCCTCCCCTACAGCCTGCCTGTCCATCTCCAAAAATACCCTTTTTAATAATTATACGCTCCTCCTTTGCATTGAAAAAAAGCAAACAGTAAAGTTGCCAGATGCGGCCATCCTTTCATCCATTTGTCCTTCTGCATCTATTTTCCCAAACCATGCACTCATACTGTTATTATGTCGCCAAGTAATTAGACTACCTGGCCCAAAAATTATGGTTTATAAAAGGAGAGCAGCATTAGTGAAAAATACACATTTTGAACCCAAAAACCCATTTGAGTTTTTAAGTTCAAAATACAGGCCTACCTCCTCCCCTACAGCCTGCCTGTCCATCTCCAAAAATACCCTTTTTAATAATTATACGCTCCTCCTTTGCATTGAAAAAAAGCAAACAGTAACGTTGCCAGATGCGGCCATCCTTTCATCCATTTGTCCTTCTGCATCTATTTTCCCAAACCATGCACTCATACTGTTATTATGTCGCCAAGTAATTAGACTACCTGGCCCAAACATTATGAATTATAAAAGGATAGCAGCATTAGTGAAAAAAACACATTTTGAACCCAAAAACCCATTTGAGTTTTTAAGTTCAAAATACAGGCCTACCTCCTCCCCTACAGCCTGCCTGTCCATCTCCAAAAATACCCTTTTTAATAATTATACGCCTCTCCTTTGCATTGAAAAAAAGCAAACAGTAAAGTTGCCAGATGCGGCCATCCTTTCATCCATTTGTCCTTCTGCATCTATTTTCCCAAACCATGCACTCATACTGTTATTATGTCGCCAAGTAATTAGACTACCTGGCCCAAAAATTATGGTTTATAAAAGGATAGCAGCATTAGTGAAAGATACACATTTTGAACCCAAAAACCCATTTGAGTTTTTAAGTTCAAAATACAGGCCTACCTCCTCCCCTACAGCCTGCCTGTCCATCTCCAAAAATACCCTTTTTAATAATTATACGCTCCTCCTTTGCATTGAAAAAAAGCAAACAGTAAAGTTGCCAGATGCGGCCATCCTTTCATCCATTTGTCCTTCTGCATCTATTTTCCCAAACCATGCACTCATACTGTTATGTCGCCAAGTAATTAGACTACCTGGCCCAAAAATTATGGATTATAAAAGGGTAGCAGCATAAGGGAACATTACCGTATTTATCGGGGTGTACATCGCACCGGCCTGTAACACGCACCCTCATTTTACCAAGGATATTTGGGTAAAAAAAGTTTTTACCCAAATATCCTTCATAAAATGAGGGTGCGTGTGTGTGCATGTGTGTACCCCGATACACTGCTTCTCAACCCACAGAGCCCCCAGGAAAGGCAGGGGGAGAGAGGCCGTCGCTGCCTGCTTCTCTCCCCCTGCCTTTCCTGGGGTCTAGAGCCCTGCTACCGCCGCTTCTATCCCCCTGCTATCGGCTCCGCTGCCCCTTCTCTCCCCCTGGCTATCGGTGCCGCTGTCCCATTGCCAGCGCCGATAGCCAGGGGGAGAGAAGCGGCGCCGGTAATGGGGCAACGGCACCGATAGCCAGGGGGGCAGCGGCACCCATTGCCGGTGCCGCTGCCCCGTTGCCTCCCCCATCCCTAGTTGTATAATTACCTGTTGCCGGGGTCGGGTCCGAGCTGCTTCAGGCCTCTGTTGTGCGTCCCCTGCATCATTGCTATGCGTTGCGAGACGCAATGACGAGTGACGTCTCTCATCATTGCGCCGCGCCATGCAAAGCATAGCAACGACGCAGGGAATGCACACCGGAGGCCTGAAGCAGCGCTGACCCGACCCCAGCAACAGGTAATTATACAACCGGGGATGGGGGAAGCAACGGGGCAGCGGCGCCGGCAATGGGTGCTGCTGCCCCTTCTTTCCCCCTGTCTGTCGACATCGCTGCCCCATTGCCGGCGCCGTTTCTCTCCCCCTGGCTATCGGCGCCGGCAATGGGGCAGCGGCACTGATAGCCAGGGGGAGAGAAGGGGCAGCAGCGCCGATAGCAGGGGTAACCATCATACACTCATACTGTTTTCACTTTGCCGAGTTATCGGACAACCTGGCCCCAAAATTATGGATTATAAAAAGGATAGCAGCATAAGGGAAGAATACACATTTTGAACCCAAAAACCCATTTGAGTTTTTAAGTTCAAAATACAGGCCTACCTCCTCCCCTACAGCCTGCCTGTCCATCTCCAAAAATACCCTTTTAATAATTATACGCTCCTCCTTTGCATTGAAAAAAAGCAAACAGTAAAGTTGCCAGATGCGGCCATCCTTTCATCCATTTGTCCTTCTGCATCTATTTTCCCAAACCATGCACTCATACTGTTATTATGTCGCCAAGTAATTAGACTACCTGGCCCAAAAATTATCGATTATAAAAGGATAGCAGCATAAGGGAAAAATACATATTTTGAACCGAAAAACCCATTTGAGTTTTTAAGTTCAAAATACAGGCCTACCTCCTCCCCATCAGCCTGCCTGTCCATCTCCAAAAATACCCTTTTTTTAATAATTATGCACTCTTCATTTGCTTTGGAAAAACAAACAGTTAAGTTGCCATATGCTGCTATCCTTTCCTCGATTTGTGCTTCTACACCTATGTTCTCAAACCATCATACACTCAAACTGTTTTCACTTTGCCAAGTTATCGGACAACCTGGCCCCAAAATTATGGATTATAAAAGGATAGCAGCATAAGGGAAAAATACACATTTTGAACCCAAAAACCCATTTGAGTTTTTAAGTTCAAAATACAGGCCTACCTCCTCCCCTACAGCCTGCCTGTCCATCTCCAAAAATACTCTTTTTAATAATTATACGCTCCTCCTTTGCATTGAAAAAAAGCAAACAGTAAAGTTGCCAGATGCGGCCATCCTTTCATCCATTTGTCCTTCTGCATCTATTTTCCCAAACCATGCACTCATTTTGTTATTATGTCGCCAAGTAATTAGACTACCATGCCCAAAAATTATGGATTATAAAAGGATAGCAGCATTAGTGAAAAATACACATTTTGAACCCAAAAACCCATTTGAGTTTTTAAGTTCAAAATACAGGCCTACCTCCTCCCCTACAGCCTGCCTGTCCATCTCCAAAAATACCCTTTTTAATAATTATACGCTCCTCCTTTGCATTGAAAAAAAGCAAACAGTAAAGTTCCCAGATGCGGCCATCCTTTCATCCATTTGTCCTTCTGCATCTATTTTCCTGTTACTGTTATTATGTCGCCAAGTAATTAGACTACCTGGCCCAAAAATTATGGATTATAAAAGGGTAGCAGCATAAGGGAACATTACCATATTTATCGGGGTGTACAACGCACCGGCCTATAACAGGCACCCTCATTTTACCAAGGATATTTGGGTAAAAAAAGTTTTTACCCAAATATCCTTCATAAAATGAGGGTGCGTGTGTGTGCATGTGTGTACCCCGATACACTGCTTCTCAACCCACAGAGCCCCCAGGAAAGGCAGGGGGAGAGAGGCCATCGCTGCCTGCTTCTCTCCCCCTGCCTTTCCTGGGGTCTAGAGCCCTGCTACCGCCGCTTCTCTCCCCCTGCTATCGGCGCCGCTGCCCCTTCTCTCCCCCTGGCTATCGGTGCCGCTGTCCCATTGCCAGCGCCGATAGCCAGGGGGAGAGAAGCGGCGCCGGTAATGGGGCAACGGCACCGATAGCCAGGGGGGCTTAAGGGGCAGCGGCACCCATTGCCGTCGCCGCTGCCCCGTTGCCTCCCCCATCCCTAGTTGTATAATTACCTGTTGCCGGGGTCGGGTCCGCGCTGCTTCAGGCCTCCGGTGTGCGTCCCCTACATCATTGCTATGCGTTGCGAGACGCAATGACGAGTGATGTCACTCGTCATTGCGCCGCGCCATGCAGCGCATAGCAACGACGCAGGGAATGCACCCCGGAGGCCTGAAGCAGCGCTGACCCGACCCCAGCAACAGGTAATTATACAACCGGGGATGGGGAGGCAACAGGGAAGCGGCGCCGGCAATGGGTGCCGCTGCCCCTTCTTTCTTTCTTTCTACCTCCTCCCCTACAGCCTGCCTGTCCATCTCCAAAAATAGCCTTTTAATAATTATACGCTCCTCCTTTGCATTGAAAAAAAGCAAACAGTAAAGTTGCCAGATGCGGCCATCCTTTCATCCATTTGTCCTTCTGCATCTATTTTCCCAAACCACGCACTCATACTGTTATTATGTCGCCAAGTAATTAGACTACCTGGCCCAAAAATGATGGATTATAAAAGGATAGCAGCATTAGTGAAAAATACACATTTTGAACCCAAAAACCCATTTGAGTTTTTAAGTTCAAAATACAGGCCTACCTCCTCCCCTACAGCCTGCCTGTCCATCTCCAAAAATAGCCTTTTAATAATTAAACACTCCTCCTTTGCATTGAAAAAAAGCAAACAGTAAAGTTGCCAGATGCGGCCATCCTTTCATCCATTTGTCCTTCTGCATCTATTTTCCCAAACCATGCACTCATACTGTTATTATGTCGCCAAGTAATTAGACTACCTTGCCCAAAAATTATGGATTATAAAAGGATAGCAGCATTAGTGAAAAATACACATTTTGAACCCAAAAACCCATTTGAGTTTTTAAGTTCAAAATACAGGCCTACCTCCTCCCCTACAGCCTGCCTGTCCATCTCCAAAAATACCCTTTTTAATAATTATACGCTCCTCCTTTGCATTGAAAAAAAGCAAACAGTAAAGTTGCCATATGCGGCCATCCTTTCATCCATTTGTCCTTCTGCATCTATTTTCCCAAACCATGCACTCATACTGTTATTATGTCGCCAAGTAATTAGACTACCTGGCCCAAAAATTATGGATTATAAAAGGATAGCAGCATAAGGGAAAAATACATATTTTGAACCCAAAAACCCATTTGAGTTTTTAAGTTCAAAATACAGGCCTACCTCCTCCCCTACAGCCTGCCTGTCCATCTCCAAAAATACCCTTTTTAATAATTATACGCTCCTCCTTTGCATTGAAAAAAAGCAAACAGTAAAGTTGCCAGATGCGGCCATCCTTTCATCCATTTGTCCTTCTGCATCTATTTTCCCAAACCATGCACTCATACTGTTATTATGTCGCCAAGTAATTAGACTACCTGGCCCAAAAATTATGGTTTATAAAAGGAGAGCAGCATTAGTGAAAAATACACATTTTGAACCCAAAAACCCATTTGAGTTTTTAAGTTCAAATACAGGCCTACCTCCTCCCCTACAGCCTGCCTGTCCATCTCCAAAAATACCCTTTTTAATAATTATACGCTCCTCCTTTGCATTGAAAAAAAGCAAACAGTAAAGTTGCCAGATGCGGCCATCCTTTCATCCATTTGTTCTTCTGAATCTATTTTCCCAAACCATGCACTCATACTGTTATTATGTCGCCAAGTAATTAGACTACCTGGCCCAAAAATTATGGATTATAAAAGGATAGCAGCATAAGGGAAAAATACACATTTTGAACCCAAAAACCCACTTGAGTTTTTAAGTTCAAAATACAGGCCTACCTCCTCCCCTACAGCCTGCCTGTCCATCTCCAAAAATACCCTTTTTAATAATTATACGCTCCTCCTTTGCATTGAAAAAAAGCAAACAGTAAAGGTGCCAGATGCGGCCATCCTTTCATCCATTTGTCCTTCTGAATCTATTTTCCCAAACCATGCACTCATACTGTTATTATGTCGCCAAGTAATTAGACTACCTTGCCCAAAAATTATGGATTATAAAAGGATAGCAGCATTAGTGAAAAATACACATTTTGAACCCAAAAACCCATTTGAGTTTTTAAGTTCAAAATACAGGCCTACCTCCTCCCCATCAGCCTGCCTGTCCATCTCCAAAAATACCCTTTTTTAATAATTATGCACTCTTCATTTGCTTTGGAAAAACAAACAGTTAAGTTGCCATATGCTGCTATCCTTTCATCGATTTGTGCTTCTACACCTATGTTCCCAAACCATCATACACTCATACTGTTTTCACTTTGCCAAGTTATCGGACAACCTGGCCCCAAAATTATGGATTATAAAAGGATAGCAGCATAAGGGAAAAATACACATTTTGAACCCAAAAACCCATTTGAGTTTTTAAGTTCAAAATACAGGCCTACCTCCTCCCCTACAGCCTGCCTGTCCATCTCCAAAAATACCCTTTTAAATAATTATACGCTCCTCCTTTGCATTGAAAAAAAGCAAACAGTAAAGTTGCCAGATGCGGCCATCCTTTCATCCATTTGTCCTTCTGCATCTATTTTCCCAAACCATGCACTCATACTGTTATTATGTCGCCAAGTAATTAGACTACCTGGCCCAAAATTTATGGTTTATAAAAGGATAGCAGCATTAGTGAAAGATACACATTTTGAACCCAAAAACCCATTTGAGTTTTTAAGTTCAAAATACAGGCCTACCTCCTCCCCTACAGCCTGCCTGTCCATCTCCAAAAATACCCTTTTTAATAATTATACGCTCCTCCTTTGCATTGAAAAAAAGCAAACAGTAAAGTTGCCAGATGCGGCCATCCTTTCATCCATTTGTCCTTCTGCATCTATTTTCCCAAACCATGCACTCATACTGTTATTATGTCGCCAAGTAATTAGACTACCTGGCCCAAAAATTATGGATTATAAAAGGGTAGCAGCATAAGGGAACATTACCGTATTTATCGGGGTGTACATCGCACCGGCCTGTAACACGCACCCTCATTTTACCAAGGATATTTGGGTAAAAAAAGTTTTTACCCAAATATCCTTCATAAAATGAGGGTGCGTGTGTGTGCATGTGTGTACCCCGATACACTGCTTCTCAACCCACAGAGCCCCCAGGAAAGGCAGGGGGAGAGAGGCCGTCGCTGCCTGCTTCTCTCCCCCTGCCTTTCCTGGGGTCTAGAGCCCTGCTACCGCCGCTTCTATCCCCCTGCTATCGGCGCCGCTGCCCCTTCTCTCCCCCTGGCTATCGGTGCCGCTGTCCCATTGCCAGCGCCGATAGCCAGGGGGAGAGAAGCGGCGCCGGTAATGGGGCAACGGCACCGATAGCCAGGGGGGCTTAAGGGGCAGCGGCACCCATTGCCGTCGCCGCTGCCCCGTTGCCTCCCCCATCCCTAGTTGTATAATTACCTGTTGCCGGGGTCGGGTCCGCGCTGCTTCAGGCCTCCGGTGTGCGTCCCCTACATCATTGCTATGCGTTGCGAGACGCAATGACGAGTGATGTCACTCGTCATTGCGCCGCGCCATGCAGCGCATAGCAACGACGCAGGGAATGCACCCCGGAGGCCTGAAGCAGCGCTGACCCGACCCCAGCAACAGGTAATTATACAACCGGGGATGGGGAGGCAACAGGGAAGCGGCGCCGGCAATGGGTGCCGCTGCCCCTTCTTTCTTTCTTTCTACCTCCTCCCCAACAGCCTGCCTGTCCATCTCCAAAAATAGCCTTTTAATAATTATACGCTCCTCCTTTGCATTGAAAAAAAGCAAACAGTAAAGTTGCCAGATGCGGCCATCCTTTCATCCATTTGTCCTTCTGCATCTATTTTCCCAAACCACGCACTCATACTGTTATTATGTCGCCAAGTAATTAGACTACCTGGCCCAAAAATGATGGATTATAAAAGGATAGCAGCATTAGTGAAAAATACACATTTTGAACCCAAAAACCCATTTGAGTTTTTAAGTTCAAAATACAGGCCTACCTCCTCCCCTACAGCCTGCCTGTCCATCTCCAAAAATAGCCTTTTAATAATTAAACACTCCTCCTTTGCATTGAAAAAAAGCAAACAGTAAAGTTGCCAGATGCGGCCATCCTTTCATCCATTTGTCCTTCTGCATCTATTTTCCCAAACCATGCACTCATACTGTTATTATGTCGCCAAGTAATTAGACTACCTTGCCCAAAAATTATGGATTATAAAAGGATAGCAGCATTAGTGAAAAATACACATTTTGAACCCAAAAACCCATTTGAGTTTTTAAGTTCAAAATACAGGCCTACCTCCTCCCCTACAGCCTGCCTGTCCATCTCCAAAAATACCCTTTTTAATAATTATACGCTCCTCCTTTGCATTGAAAAAAAGCAAACAGTAAAGTTGCCATATGCGGCCATCCTTTCATCCATTTGTCCTTCTGCATCTATTTTCCCAAATCATGCACTCATACTGTTATTATGTCGCCAAGTAATTAGACTACCTGGCCCAAAAATTATGGATTATAAAAGGATAGCAGCATAAGGGAAAAATACATATTTTGAACCCAAAAACCCATTTGAGTTTTTAAGTTCAAAATACAGGCCTACCTCCTCCCCTACAGCCTGCCTGTCCATCTCCAAAAATACCCTTTTTAATAATTATACGCTCCTCCTTTGCATTGAAAAAAAGCAAACAGTAAAGTTGCCAGATGCGGCCATCCTTTCATCCATTTGTCCTTCTGCATCTATTTTCCCAAACCATGCACTCATACTGTTATTATGTCGCCAAGTAATTAGACTACCTGGCCCAAAAATTATGGTTTATAAAAGGAGAGCAGCATTAGTGAAAAATACACATTTTGAACCCAAAAACCCATTTGAGTTTTTAAGTTCAAAATACAGGCCTACCTCCTCCCCTACAGCCTGCCTGTCCATCTCCAAAAATACCCTTTTTAATAATTATACGCTCCTCCTTTGCATTGAAAAAAAGCAAACAGTAACGTTGCCAGATGCGGCCATCCTTTCATCCATTTGTCCTTCTGCATCTATTTTCCCAAACCATGCACTCATACTGTTATTATGTCGCCAAGTAATTAGACTACCTTGCCCAAAAATTATGGATTATAAAAGGATAGCAGCTTTAGTGAAAAATACACATTTTGAACCCAAAAACCCATTTGAGTTTTTAAGTTCAAAATACAGGCCTACCTCCTCCCCTACAGCCTGCCTGTCCATCTCCAAAAATACCCTTTTTAATAATTATACGCTCCTCCTTTGCATTGAAAAAAAGCAAACAGTAAAGTTGCCAGATGCGGCCATCCTTTCATCCATTTGTCCTTCTGCATCTATTTTCCCAAACCATGCACTCATACTGTTATTATGTCGCCAAGTAATTAGACTACCTGGCCCAAACATTATGAATTATAAAAGGATAGCAGCATTAGTGAAAAAAACACATTTTGAACCCAAAAACCCATTTGAGTTTTTAAGTTCAAAATACAGGCCTACCTCCTCCCCTACAGCCTGCCTGTCCATCTCCAAAAATACCCTTTTTAATAATTATACGCCTCTCCTTTGCATTGAAAAAAAGCAAACAGTAAAGTTGCCAGATGCGGCCATCCTTTCATCCATTTGTCCTTCTGCATCTATTTTCCCAAACCATGCACTCATACTGTTATTATGTCGCCAAGTAATTAGACTACCTGGCCCAAAAATTATGGTTTATAAAAGGATAGCAGCATTAGTGAAAGATACACATTTTGAACCCAAAAACCCATTTGAGTTTTTAAGTTCAAAATACAGGCCTACCTCCTCCCCTACAGCCTGCCTGTCCATCTCCAAAAATACCCTTTTTAATAATTATACGCTCCTCCTTTGCATTGAAAAAAAGCAAACAGTAAAGTTGCCAGATGCGGCCATCCTTTCATCCATTTGTCCTTCTGCATCTATTTTCCCAAACCATGCACTCATACTGTTATGTCGCCAAGTAATTAGACTACCTGGCCCAAAAATTATGGATTATAAAAGGGTAGCAGCATAAGGGAACATTACCGTATTTATCGAGGTGTACATCGCACCGGCCTGTAACACGCACCCTCATTTTACCAAGGATATTTGGGTAAAAAAAGCTTTTACCCAAATATCCTTCATAAAATGAGGGTGCGTGTGTGTGCATGTGTGTACCTCGATACACTGCTTCTCAACCCACAGAGCCCCCAGGAAAGGCAGGGGGAGAGAGGCCGTCGCTGCCTGCTTCTCTCCCCCTGCCTTTCCTGGGGTCTAGAGCCCTGCTACCGCCGCTTCTATCCCCCTGCTATCGGCTCCGCTGCCCCTTCTCTCCCCCTGGCTATCGGTGCCGCTGTCCCATTGCCAGCGCCGATAGCCAGGGGGAGAGAAGCGGCGCCGGTAATGGGGCAATGGCACCGATAGCCAGGGGGGCAGCGGCACCCATTGCCGGTGCCGCTGCCCCGTTGCCTCCCCCATCCCTAGTTGTATAATTACCTGTTGCCGGGTCGGGTCCGAGCTGCTTCAGGCCTCTGTTGTGCGTCCCCTGCATCATTGCTATGCGTTGCGAGACGCAATGACGAGTGACGTCTCTCATCATTGCGCCGCGCCATGCAAAGCATAGCAACGACGCAGGGAATGCACACCGGAGGCCTGAAGCAGCGCTGACCCGACCCCAGCAACAGGTAATTATACAACCGGGGATGGGGGAGGCAACGGGGCAGCGGCGCCGGCAATGGGTGCTGCTGCCCCTTCTTTCCCCCTGTCTGTCGACATCGCTGCCCCATTGCCGGCGCCGTTTCTCTCCCCCTGGCTATCGGCGCCGGCAATGGGGCAGCGGCACTGATAGCCAGGGGGAGAGAAGGGGCAGCAGCGCCGATAGCAGGGGTAACCATCATACACTCATACTGTTTTCACTTTGCCGAGTTATCGGACAACCTGGCCCCAAAATTATGGATTATAAAAAGGATAGCAGCATAAGGGAAGAATACACATTTTGAACCCAAAAACCCATTTGAGTTTTTAAGTTCAAAATACAGGCCTACCTCCTCCCCTACAGCCTGCCTGTCCATCTCCAAAAATACCCTTTTTTTAATAATTATGCACTCTTCATTTGCTTTGGAAAAACAAACAGTTAAGTTGCCATATGCTGCTATCCTTTCCTCGATTTGTGCTTCTACACCTATGTTCTCAAACCATCATACACTCATACTGTTTTCACTTTGCCAAGTTATCGGACAACCTGGCCCCAAAATTATGGATTATAAAAGGATAGCAGCATAAGGGAAAAATACACATTTTGAACCCAAAAACCCATTTGAGTTTTTAAGTTCAAAATACAGGCCTACCTCCTCCCCTACAGCCTGCCTGTCCATCTCCAAAAATACTCTTTTTAATAATTATACGCTCCTCCTTTGCATTGAAAAAAAGCAAACAGTAAAGTTGCCAGATGCGGCCATCCTTTCATCCATTTGTCCTTCTGCATCTATTTTCCCAAACCATGCACTCATTTTGTTATTATGTCGCCAAGTAATTAGACTACCATGCCCAAAAATTATGGATTATAAAAGGATAGCAGCATTAGTGAAAAATACACATTTTGAACCCAAAAACCCATTTGAGTTTTTAAGTTCAAAATACAGGCCTACCTCCTCCCCTACAGCCTGCCTGTCCATCTCCAAAAATACCCTTTTTAATAATTATACGCTCCTCCTTTGCATTGAAAAAAAGCAAACAGTAAAGTTCCCAGATGCGGCCATCCTTTCATCCATTTGTCCTTCTGCATCTATTTTCCTGTTACTGTTATTATGTCGCCAAGTAATTAGACTACCTGGCCCAAAAATTATGGATTATAAAAGGGTAGCAGCATAAGGGAACATTACCGTATTTATCGGGGTGTACAACGCACCGGCCTATAACACGCACCCTCATTTTACCAAGGATATTTGGGTAAAAAAAGTTTTTACCCAAATATCCTTCATAAAATGAGGGTGCGTGTGTGTGCATGTGTGTACCCCGATACACTGCTTCTCAACCCACAGAGCCCCCAGGAAAGGCAGGGGGAGAGAGGCCATCGCTGCCTGCTTCTCTCCCCCTGCCTTTCCTGGGGTCTAGAGCCCTGCTACCGCCGCTTCTCTCCCCCTGCTATCGGCGCCGCTGCCCCTTCTCTCCCCCTGGCTATCGGTGCCGCTGTCCCATTGCCAGCGCCGATAGCCAGGGGGAGAGAAGCGGCGCCGGTAATGGGGCAACGGCACCGATAGCCAGGGGGGCTTAAGGGGCAGCGGCACCCATTGCCGTCGCCGCTGCCCCGTTGCCTCCCCCATCCCTAGTTGTATAATTACCTGTTGCCGGGGTCGGGTCCGCGCTGCTTCAGGCCTCCGGTGTGTGTCCCCTACATCATTGCTATGCGTTGCGAGACGCAATGACGAGTGATGTCACTCGTCATTGCGCCCCGCCATGCAGCGCATAGCAACGACGCAGGGAATGCACCCCGGAGGCCTGAAGCAGCGCTGACCCGACCCCAGCAACAGGTAATTATACAACCGGGGATGGGGGAGGCAACAGGGAAGCGGCGCCGGCAATGGGTGCCGCTGCCCCTTCTTTCTTTCTTTCTACCTCCTCCCCTACAGCCTGCCTGTCCATCTCCAAAAATAGCCTTTTAATAATTATACGCTCCTCCTTTGCATTGAAAAAAAGCAAACAGTAAAGTTGCCAGATGCGGCCATCCTTTCATCCATTTGTCCTTCTGCATCTATTTTCCCAAACCACGCACTCATATTGTTATTATGTCGCCAAGTAATTAGACTACCTGGCCCAAAAATTATGGATTATAAAAGGATAGCAGCATAAGGGAAAAATACACATTTTGAACCCAAAAACCCATTTGAGTTTTTAAGTTCAAAATACAGGCCTACCTCCTCCCCTACAGCCTGCCTGTCCATCTCCAAAAATACCCTTTTTAATAATTATACGCTCCTCCTTTGCATTGAAAAAAAGCAAACAGTAAAGTTGCCAGATGCGGCCATCCTTTCATCCATTTGTCCTTCTGCATCTATTTTCCCAAACCATGCACTCATATTGTTATTATGTCGCCAAGTAATTAGACTACCTTGCCCAAAAATTATGGATTATAAAAGGATAGCAGCATTAGTGAAAAATACACATTTTGAACCCAAAAACCCATTTGAGTTTTTAAGTTCAAAATACAGGCCTACCTCCTCCCCATCAGCCTGCCTGTCCATCTCCAAAAATACCCTTTTTTAATAATTATGCACTCTTCATTTGCTTTGGAAAAACAAACAGTTAAGTTGCCATATGCTGCTATCCTTTCATCGATTTGTGCTTCTACACCTATGTTCCCAAACCATCATACACTCATACTGTTTTCACTTTGCCAAGTTATCGGACAACCTGGCCCCAAAATTATGGATTATAAAAGGATAGCAGCATAAGGGAAAAATACACATTTTGAACCCAAAAACCCATTTGAGTTTTTAAGTTCAAAATACAGGCCTACCTCCTCCCCTACAGCCTGCCTGTCCATCTCCAAAAATACCCTTTTAAATAATTATACGCTCCTCCTTTGCATTGAAAAAAAGCAAACAGTAAAGTTGCCAGATGCGGCCATCCTTTCATCCATTTGTCCTTCTGCATCTATTTTCCCAAACCATGCACTCATACTGTTATTATGTCGCCAAGTAATTAGACTACCTGGTCCAAACATTATGAATTATAAAAGGATAGCAGCATTAGTGAAAAAAACACATTTTGAACCCAAAAACCCATTTGAGTTTTTAAGTTCAAAATACAGGCCTACCTCCTCCCCTACAGCCTGCCTGTCCATCTCCAAAAATACCCTTTTTAATAATTATACGCCTCTCCTTTGCATTGAAAAAAAGCAAACAGTAAAGTTGCCAGATGCGGCCATCCTTTCATCCATTTGTCCTTCTGCATCTATTTTCCCAAACCATGCACTCATACTGTTATTATGTCGCCAAGTAATTAGACTACCTGGCCCAAAAATTATGGTTTATAAAAGGATAGCAGCATTAGTGAAAGATACACATTTTGAACCCAAAAACCCATTTGAGTTTTTAAGTTCAAAATACAGGCCTACCTCCTCCCCTACAGCCTGCCTGTCCATCTCCAAAAATACCCTTTTTAATAATTATACGCTCCTCCTTTGCATTGAAAAAAAGCAAACAGTAAAGTTGCCAGATGCGGCCATCCTTTCATCCATTTGTCCTTCTGCATCTATTTTCCCAAACCATGCACTCATACTATTATTATGTCGCCAAGTAATTAGACTACCTGGCCCAAAAATTATGGATTATAAAAGGGTAGCAGCATAAGGGAACATTACCGTATTTATCGGGGTGTACATCGCATCGGCCTGTAACACGCACCCTCATTTTACCAAGGATATTTGGGTAAAAAAAGTTTTTACCCAAATATCCTTCATAAAATGAGGGTGCGTGTGTGTGCATGTGTGTACCCCGATACACTGCTTCTCAACCCACAGAGCCCCCAGGAAAGGCAGGGGGAGAGAGGCCGTCGCTGCCTGCTTCTCTCCCCCTGCCTTTCCTGGGGTCTAGAGCCCTGCTACCGCCGCTTCTATCCCCCTGCTATCGGCGCCGCTGCCCCTTCTCTCCCCCTGGCTATCGGTGCCGCTGTCCCATTGCCAGCGCCGATAGCCAGGGGGAGAGAAGCGGCGCCGGTAATGGGGCAACGGCACCGATAGCCAGGGGGGCTTAAGGGGCAGCGGCACCCATTGCCGTCGCCGCTGCCCCGTTGCCTCCCCCATCCCTAGTTGTATAATTACCTGTTGCCGGGGTCGGGTCCGCGCTGCTTCAGGCCTCCGGTGTGCGTCCCCTACATCATTGCTATGCGTTGCGAGACGCAATGACGAGTGATGTCACTCGTCATTGCGCCGCGCCATGCAGCGCATAGCAACGACGCAGGGAATGCACCCCGGAGGCCTGAAGCAGCGCTGACCCGACCCCAGCAACAGGTAATTATACAACCGGGGATGGGGAGGCAACAGGGAAGCGGCGCCGGCAATGGGTGCCGCTGCCCCTTCTTTCTTTCTTTCTACCTCCTCCCCAACAGCCTGCCTGTCCATCTCCAAAAATAGCCTTTTAATAATTATACGCTCCTCCTTTGCATTGAAAAAAAGCAAACAGTAAAGTTGCCAGATGCGGCCATCCTTTCATCCATTTGTCCTTCTGCATCTATTTTCCCAAACCACGCACTCATACTGTTATTATGTCGCCAAGTAATTAGACTACCTGGCCCAAAAATGATGGATTATAAAAGGATAGCAGCATTAGTGAAAAATACACATTTTGAACCCAAAAACCCATTTGAGTTTTTAAGTTCAAAATACAGGCCTACCTCCTCCCCTACAGCCTGCCTGTCCATCTCCAAAAATACCCTTTTTAATAATTATACGCTCCTCCTTTGCATTGAAAAAAAGCAAACAGTAAAGTTGCCATATGCGGCCATCCTTTCATCCATTTGTCCTTCTGCATCTATTTTCCCAAACCATGCACTCATACTGTTATTATGTCGCCAAGTAATTAGACTACCTGGCCCAAAAATTATGGATTATAAAAGGATAGCAGCATAAGGGAAAAATACATATTTTGAACCCAAAAACCCATTTGAGTTTTTAAGTTCAAAATACAGGCCTACCTTCTCCCCATCAGCCTGCCTGTCCATCTCCAAAAATACCCTTTTTTTAATAATTATGCACTCTTCATTTGCTTTGGAAAAACAAACAGTTAAGTTGCCATATGCTGCTATCCTTTCCTCGATTTGTGCTTCTACACCTATGTTCTCAAACCATCATACACTCATACTGTTTTCACTTTGCCAAGTTATCGGACAACCTGGCCCCAAAATTATGGATTATAAAAGGATAGCAGCATAAGGGAAAAATACACATTTTGAACCCAAAAACCCATTTGAGTTTTTAAGTTCAAAATACAGGCCTACCTCCTCCCCTACAGCCTGCCTGTCCATCTCCAAAAATACTCTTTTTAATAATTATACGCTCCTCCTTTGCATTGAAAAAAAGCAAACAGTAAAGTTGCCAGATGCGGCCATCCTTTCATCCATTTGTCCTTCTGCATCTATTTTCCCAAACCATGCACTCATTTTGTTATTATGTCGCCAAGTAATTAGACTACCATGCCCAAAAATTATGGATTATAAAAGGATAGCAGCATTAGTGAAAAATACACATTTTGAACCCAAAAACCCATTTGAGTTTTTAAGTTCAAAATACAGGCCTACCTCCTCCCCTACAGCCTGACTGTCCATCTCCAAAAATACCCTTTTTAATAATTATACGCTCCTCCTTTGCATTGAAAAAAAGCAAACAGTAAAGTTCCCAGATGCGGCCATCCTTTCATCCATTTGTCCTTCTGCATCTATTTTCCTGTTACTGTTATTATGTCGCCAAGTAATTAGACTACCTGGCCCAAAAATTATGGATTATAAAAGGGTAGCAGCATAAGGGAACATTACCGTATTTATCGGCGTGTACAACGCACCGGCCTATAACACGCACCCTCATTTTACCAAGGATATTTGGGTAAAAAAAGTTTTTACCCAAATATCCTTCATAAAATGAGGGTGCGTGTGTGTGCATGTGTATACCCCGATACACTGCTTCTCACACCACAGAGCCCCCAGGAAAGGCAGGGGGAGAGAGGCCGTCGCTGCCTGCTTCTCTCCCCCTGCCTTTCCTGGGGTCTAGAGCCCTGCTACCGCTGCTTCTCTCCCCCTGCTATCGGCGCCGCTGCCCCTTCTCTCCCCCTGGCTATCAGTGCCACTGTCCCATTGCCAGCGCCGATAGCCAGGGGGAGAGAAGCGGCGCCGGCAATGGGGCAGCGGCACCGATAGCCAGGGGGAGATAAGGGGCAGCGGCACCCATTGCCGTCGCCGCTGCCCCGTTGCCTCCCACATCCCTAGTTGTATAATTACCTGTTGCCGGGGTCGGGTCCGCGCTGCTTCAGGCCTCCGGTGTGCGTCCCCTGCATCATTGCTATGCGTTGCGAGACGCAATGACGAGTGACGTCACTCGTCATTGCACCGCGCCATGCAGCACATAGCAACAACGCAGGGGATGCACACCGGAGGCCTGAAGCAGCGCTGACCCGACCCCAGCAACAGGTAATTATACAACCGGGGATGGGGGAGGCAACGGGGCAGCGGCGCCGGCAATGGGTGCCGCTGCCCCTTCTTTCTTTCTTTCTACCTCCTCCCCTACAGCCTGCCTGTCCATCTCCAAAAAATACCCTTTTTAATAATTATACGCTCCTCCTTTGCATTGAAAAAAAGCAAACAGTAAAGTTGCCAGATGCGGCCATCCTTTCATCCATTTGTCCTTCTGCATCTATTTTCCCAAACCATGCACTCATACTGTTATTATGTCGCCAAGTAATTAGACTACCTGGCCCAAAAATTATGGATTATAAAAGGATAGCAGCATTAGTGAGAAATACACATTTTGAACCCAAAAACCCATTTGAGTTCTTAAGTTCAAAATATAGGCCTACCTCCTCCCCATCAGCCTGCCTGTCCATCTCCAAAAATACCCTTTTTTAATAATTGTGCACTCTTCATTTGCTTTGGAAAAACAAACAGTTAAGTTGCCATATGCTGCTATCCTTTCATCGATTTGTGCCTCTACACCTATGTTCCCAAACCATCATACACTCATACTGTTTTCACTTTGCCAAGTTATCAGACAACCTGACCCCAAAATTATGGATTATAAAAGGATAGCAGCATAAGGGAAAAATACACATTTTGAACCCAAAAACCCATTTGAGTTTTTAAGTTCAAAATACAGGCCTACCTCCTCCCCTACATCCTGCCTGTCCATCTCCAAAAATACCCTTTTTAATAATTATACGCTCCTCCTTTGCATTAAAAAAAAGCAAACAGTAAAGTTGCCAGATGCGGCCATCCTTTCATCCATTTGTCCTTCTGCATCTATTTTCCCAAACCATGCACTCATACTGTTATTATGTCGCCAAGTAATTGGACTACCTGGCCCCAAAATTATGGATTCTAAAAGGATAGCAGCATAAGGGAAAAATACACATTTTGAACCCAAAAACCCATTTGAGTTTTTAAGTTCAAAATACAGGCCTACCTCCTCCCCTACAGCCTGCCTGTCCATCTCCAAAAATACTCTTTTTTAATAATTATACGCTCCTCCTTTGCATTGAAAAAAAGCAAACAGTAAAGTTGCCAGATGCGGCCATCCTTTCATCCATTTGTCCTTCTGCATCTATTTTCCCAAACCATGCACTCATACTGTTATTATGTCGCCAAGTAATTAGACTACCTGGCCCAAAAAATTATGGATTATAAAAGGGTAGCAGCATAAGGGAAAATTACCGTATTTATCGGGGTGTACCACGCAACGGCCTATAACACGCACCCTCATTTTACCAAGGATATTTGGGTAAAAAAAGTTTTTTACCCAAATATCCTTCATAAAATGAGGGTGCATGTGTGTGCATGTGTATACCCCGATACACTGCTTCTCACCCCACAGAGCCCCCAGGAAAGGCAGGGGGAGAGAGGCCGTCGCTGCCTGATTCTCTCCCCCTGCCTTTCCTGGGGTCTAGAGCCCTGCTACCGCCGCTTCTCTCCCCCTGCTATCGGCGCCACTGCCCCTTCTCTCCCCCTGGCTATTGGTGCCGCTGTCCCATTGCCAGCACCGATAGCCAGGGGGGGATAAGGGGCAGCGGCACCCATTGCCGGCGCCGCTGCCCCGTTGCCTCCCCCATCCCTAGTTGTATAATTACCTGTTGCCGGGGTCGGGTCCGCGCTGCTTCAGGCCTCCGGTGTGCGTCCCCTGCATCATTGCTATGCGTTGCGAGACGCAATGACGTCTTCCGTTATTGCGCCGCGCCATGCAAAGCATAGCAACGACGCAGGGAATGCACACCGGAGGCCTGAAGCAGCGCTGACCCGACCCCAGCAACAGGTAATTATACAACCGGGGATGGGGGAGGCAACGGGGCAGCGGCGCCGGCAATGGGTGCAGCTGCCCCTTTTTTTCCCCTGTCTGTCGACACCGCTGCCCCATTGCCGGCGCCGTTTCTCTCCCCCTGGCTATCGGCGCCGGCAATGGGGCAGCGGCACTGATAGCCAGGGGGAGAGAAGGGGCAGCAGCGCCGATAGCAGGGGTAACCATCATACACTCATACTGTTTTCACTTTGCCAAATTATCGGACAACCTGGCCCCAAAATTATGGATTATAAAAGGATAGCAGCATAAGGGAAAAATACACATTTTGAACCCAAAAACCCATTTGAGTTTTGAAATTCAAAATACAGGCCTAGCTACTCCCCTTCACCCTGCCTGTCCATCTTTAAAGGGGTACTCCGGTTAAAAACTTTTTTTTTTTTTAAATCAACTGGTGCCAGAATGTTAAACAGATTTGTAAATGACTTCTATTAAAAAATATTAATCCTTCCTGTACTTATTAGCTGCTGAATACTACAGCAAAAATTATTTTCTTTTTGAAACACAGAACTGTCTGCTGACATCACGAGCACAGTGCTCTCTGCTGACATCTCTGTCCATTTTATGAACTGTCCAGAACAGCATATGTTTGCTATGGGGATTTCCTTTTACCCTGGACAGTTCTTAAAATGGAAAGAGATGTCAGCAGAGACCACTGTGCTCATGATGTCAGCAGAATTTCCACTGTAGTATTCAGCAGTTGTCAGCAGAATTTCCACTGTAGTATTCAGCAGAAAAAAGTTTTTCACAGGAGTACCCCTTAAACTCCTTGGGGACGGAGCCCATTATAACCCTAAGGACGGGAGCATTTTTTGCAATTCTGACCACTGTTACTTTAAGCATTAATAACTCTGGGATGCCTTTACTTTTCTTTCTGATTCTGAGATTGTTTTTCGGGACATATTCTACTTTATGTTAGTGGTAATTTTTTGTCGATTCTTGCATCATTTCTTGGTGAAAAATTCAAAAATTTGATGAAAAAATTGAAAATGTTGCATTTTTCTAACTTTGAAGCTCTCTGCTTGTAAGGAAAACAGACATTCCAAATAAATTATATATTGATTTACAAATACAATATGTCTACTTTATGTTTGCATCATAAAGTTGACATGTTTTTACTTTTGGAAAAAATCAGAGGGCTTAAAAGTTCAGAAGCAATTTTTCAGGGGCCAGTTCAGTTTTGAAGTGGATTTGAAGGGCCCTCATATTAGAAATACCCCATAAATTACCCCATTATAAAAACTGCACCACTCAAAGTATTCAAAATGACATTTAGTAAGTTTGTTAACCCTTTAGGTGTTTCACCGGAATAGCAGCAAAGTGAAGGAGAAAATTCAAAATCTTCATTTTTTACACTCGCATGCTCTTGTAGACCCAGTTTTTGAAATTTTACAAGGGAGAATAGGAGAAAAAGCCCCCCAAAATGTGTAACCCAATTTCTCTCAAGTATGGAAATGTCTCATATGTGTATGTCAAGTGTTCGGCGGGCGCAGTAGAGGGCTCAGAATGGAAGGAGCGACAATGGGATTTTGGAGAGTGAATTTTGCTGAAATTGTTTTTGGGGGCATGTCACATTTAGGAAGCCCCTATGGTGCCAGAACAGCAAAAAAAAAAACAAAACACATGGCATACTATTTAGTAAACTACACACCTCAAGGCACGTAACAAGGGGTCCGGTGAGCCTTAACACCCCACAGGTGTTTGACGACTTTTTTGTTAAATTCGGATGTGTAAATGAAAAAAAAAAATTCACTAAAGTGCAGTTTTTTTCCCCAAATGTACCATTTCTACAAAGGGTAATGGGAGAAAAATCCCCCCAAAATTTGGAACACAATTTCTCCCGAGTATGGAGATACCCCATATGTGGCCCTAAACTGTTGCCTTGAAATACGACAGGGCTCTGAAGTGCGCATTTGAGGCCTGAATAAGGAATTTTCAATAGGGGCGGACGCGGTTACAAGGACGGGGCTTGTCTCCACCAAAACCCTACAGCAGTGTTTCCCAAACAGGGTGCCTCCAGCTGTTGCAAGACTCACAGCCTGTCAGGACAGTCTATGGCTGTCCGGCAACACTGGGAGTTGTGGTTTTGCAACAGCTGGTGGCGCCGTTTAGGAAACACTGCCGTATGAGACGTTTTTCATTTTTATTGGGGGGGGGGGCGACGTGCAAGGGAGTGTATATGTAGCGTTTTATTTTTTATTATTTGTTAGTGTAGTGTTTTTAGGGTACATTCACACAGGCAGGGGTTCACAATAAGTTTCCTTGAAGGAAACCCACTGTAGATCCGCCTGTGTGAATGTATCCTGTACATTCACATGGGGGGGGGGCGCCCCAAACCTTCAGCGGTGGCAAAATGACAACTCCCAGAATGCACTGACAGACCGTACATGCTGGGAGTTGTAGTTTTACAACAGCTGTAGGCACACTGGTGGGGAATCACTGAGTTAGAAAACAGACTCTAGCTCAGTGATTCCAACCCATGTGCCTCCAGCTGTTGCAAGACTACAACTCCCAGCATTTACGGTCTGTCAGTGCACTCTGGGAGTTGTAGTTTTGCAACAGCTGGATGCACACGGGTTGGAATCACTGAGTTAGGAAACAGACTCTTGCTCAGTGTTTCCCAACCAGTGTGCCTACAGCTGTTGCAAAACTACAATTCCCAGCGTGGCCAGACAGTCAGGGATGCTGGGCATGTAGTTCTGCAATATCTGGCCCTTCAGATGTTGCAGAACTACAACTCCCAGCATGCCTGGACAGTCTGGGCATGCTAGGAGTTGTAGTTCTGCAACAACTGGGGAAGAACAGTTTGGAGACCGCTAAGTAGTGGCCTCCAAACTGTAGCCCTCCAGATGTTGCAAAACTACAACTCCAAGCATGCCCAGACTGTCCAGGCATGTTGGGAGTTGTAGTTCTGCAACATCTGAAGGGCCAGATATTGCAGAACTACACGCCCAGCATCCCTGACTGTCTGGGCATGCTGGGAGTTGTAGTTTTGCAACATCTGGAGGGCTACAGTTTGGAGACCACCATATAGTGGTCTCCAAACTGTGTCACTTCAGATGTTGCAAAACTACAACTCCCAGCATGCCCAGACAGTCAGTGAATGCTGAAATTTGTAGTTTTGAAACATCTGGAGGACCACAGTTTAGAGACCACTACACAGTGGTCTCCAAACTGTGACCCTCCAGATGCTGCAAAACTACAACTCCCAGCATGCCCAGACAACCTTTGGCTGTGTGGGCTTGCTGGGAGTTGTAGTTTTGCAGCTTATAGAAGGCCACAGTGAAGATCACTTATAGCAATCTTCACTGCAGCCTTCTCCGCCGCACTTTCCGGCCGCCGTTCTTCCTGCTTGCGCCACTGCTACGGGATGCCGCCTCCGAAGGTCCGGGTAAGCCGGGCCATGCTCCCCCCTCTCCGCTCGTGTTCCCCCGCTCTGTACCGACTTCCGATCGGTGGCCAGGGCGGGGGAAATTAACTCTAACCCCCTAGCTCTGCTACATACACACACTCACACACCTGCCTCTGCTACATACACATACTAACACATATACATAGACCTAACAGCGATATCTTCTTGTCTCTCCCTGCACATACAGTGGTATATTCTTAGCTGTGGTCACCATGGTTACACTACACAGGTGCAATCTCCTGCACTCATCAAGAGCAGCTGGGGAGTTTGAATTTTACACAGTTTGAAGTCTGAACAGTGCCGGAAGTATTTCACCTGCACTATAACCTGATGTATTTTCCAGTTGAATCAGGTTAGACTGCGGGTGAAGGGGTGATCATAAGTGGTCTATAATCATTTCATTTTTTTTAAAAGGTACATGAAAAAGATTTTAAGTATCACAGAGATAATCTGACTGGCGACAAAAGCATAGTAATCTCCGCAATCCAAATGGAAAATTAAATGCATGATTTAGAGCATCTTGCTAAGTGCAGTCCAAGATGGCTTTAAAAATATGGTCATCCCGCAAGATTTCTGTCGGTAAATGAAATGTACGCAGTTAATAAATTTGTGTGTACTAAATATGTCACTCCAAGGTACACCAAAACTTACACATCTGGAGGAAATGTGCGCAAAAAAAGACGCAAAAAAAAACAGCTTGCGCAAAACTTTGCGCAAAAAATTAAACACAATGTGTGTAAGAACTCCCTTCTCCAATTTCCCCAAATAGCAGGGGGGTGAAAGATATTGTAGGGAAAGTGTATAAAGAAAAAAGGGGGAGGTGTAGAATGCATTTGACTGATTTCACATTGGGGTGACCAAAACTAGGCAACCAGTACTACTCGCCAAGTTCGCACAAAAAAAGTCCCCTCCAGGAGCTCACAATTTATCAAAACCTGTGCAGAGGAAATGTTGCCCAGTTGCCCATAGCAACCAATCAGCTTGCTTATTTTATTTTTAACAAGGCCTCTGCAAAATTAATTTTAATCTGACAATGAAAATTAATCTGATTGGTTGCTATTGGCAACTGGTCAACTTTTCCTTTGCACAGATTTTGATAAATCTCACCAAAAATCTCTAAAGGATGAAAGATGATACTCTTCCTGTACATAGGTTTTGATAAATATCCCATGTGTCTAGAAGTTCAGCACTGAGGCCATTGAAATGATTGTGTTAGTTACATGAATCTGGTGTTAATAGTGAGAAATGTATAGAAAAACATGTAGTGTCCTACCTGTGCCGTCCATCAGATGAATGTTGCTGCATCCTAGGAGTTTGTTAAAAGGGAATAGAAAACAGAGCTATTTGTTTCCAAAAACAGCACCATACCTGTCCTCATGTTGTATGTAATATTACAAGTTTTCTCCATTCCCTTTTGAAGAATTGAGCAGCGATATCACACACAACATTAGGACAGAGGTGGTGCAGTTTTCAGAAGAAATCAGCTCTGATTTTCTCATCCTGGATTACCCCTTTCAACTTCTCTTTGCTGAATGTTTTCTTTATCCTGTCCTAGGCATTTTGAAGGCATGCTAGGAACCAATCTTCTTGGTTTGTTGGTTGTATTCGGCTGCTCCTGGCCATCCTCCCTCTGATCCTTGAAATGTCTTGTCTTCTTTGTTGCCTGATTATAAGAAAGGCAAAGATATAGCTAATCCCTTGTGAGGTCACATGTGTGATGTCACCAACCTTGTCTCACAGTTCTATAAGCGAGGGAAGAAATGTAAAAAAACACACACACATATAATATATATATAGATAGATACTTGTCTCTATTGCTATGGAAAAGGGTAATTTTTGAATTTTTCTGCCATTTTCTTCTACATAGTAGTTCTATTCTGCATGCTTTAATATATATATATATATATATATATATATATATATATATATATATATATATATATATATATATATATATAACTCAATCTGGGAGATTTATCAAAACCTGTGCAGAGGAAAAGTTGCCCAGTTGCCCATAGCAACCAATCAGATCACTTATTTCATTTTGCAGAGGCCTTCCTAAAAATGAAAGAAGCGATCCGATTGGTTGCTATGGGCAACTCAGCAACTTTTCCTCTGGACAGGTTTTGATAAATCTCCCCCAATGTGTGTATGTGTGTACGTTCCGGCATCACGTCCAAACGGCTAAAGATATTAACATGAAACTTGGTACACATGTTACTTATATGTCAACAACAAACATAGGATAGGTGATTTAACCCTTACTCACCCCCATTTGCCAGGGGAGGGGTTTATGCTTAAAGTCCCATACAAGTCAATGGGAAATGTGTGTTCCCACATAACTTCAAGAGATATTTCAATACCTGGTACACATATTACTGGTCAGGATAGGAGGTCAGGATATGAGGACAGGAAAGGAGGATGGGATAGGAGGTCGGGATAGGAGGATGGGATAGGAGGACAAGGATAAGAGGTCGGGATAGGAGGTCGGGATAGGAGGTCGAGATAGGAGGACGAGATAGGAGGACGGGATATGAGGACAGGATAGGAGGATGGGATATGAGAACGAGATAGGAGGAAGGGATAGGGGACGGGATAGGAGGTCGAGATAGATGGACTGGATAGGAGGTCAGGATAGGAAGTCGGGATAGGAGGTCGAGATAGGAGGACGGGATAGGAGGACAAGATAGGAGGACGAGATAGGAGGACGGGATAGGAGGTCGAGATAGGAGGTCGGGATAGGAGGTTGGGATATGAGGATGGGATATGGGGTTGGGATATGACAACAATATATGAGGAGGGGATATGAAATCAAAAGCTTCCTCCTTTGTTTATTTTCCTCCCCAACAAGGATTAGAAAGGAAAAACCGGGCAATGCCGGGTATTCAGCTAGTATATATATATATATATATAAAACTCAATGGGAGAGATTTAACAAAACTTGTGCAGAGCAAGAGTGGTGCAGTTGCCCTTGGCAACCAATCAGATTGCTTCTTTCATTTTACAGAGGCCTTTTAAAAAAAGGAAAGAAGCAAGCTGATTGGTTGCTATGGGCAACTGGGCAACTTTTCCTGTGGACAGGTTTTGATAAATCTCCCCCAATGTGTGTGTGTGTATGTATGTGTGTATGTTCCAGCATCACGTCCAAACGGCAAAAGATATTAACATGAAACTTGGCACACATGTTACTTATATGTCAACAACAAAGATAGGATAGGTGATTTAACCCTTACTCAACCCCATTTGCCAGGGTCAGGGTTTTTGTTTAAAGTCCCATACAAGTCTATGGAAAATATATGTTACTGCATAACTTTTGAAATGGCTGGAGATATTTCGATAATACCCTTAACTACCCCATTTGTGAGGGTCAGGGTTTTTGTTTAAACCCCTCACGACGAGTGACGTACATGTACGGCGCCACGAAGTGTCACTTGGCATGCGGCGACGTACATGTACGGCGCGGGGTTCCGGGAGCGCCGCGTCACCGGTAGCGGTGATCGGGCCGGGATGACTGCTGTTATCCAACAGCAGGCATCCCGGCACATCGCCGAGGGGGTACTGAGACCCCCCCATGACCGCGATGGGCGCCAATCGCAGGTCAATTCAGACCTGCGATCTGCGCGATTCCGGGTCATACGGGTCACTGGTGACCCGGTGACCTGGAAAATAAGAGGGTTCGGGGGTGTCCGAGACACTCTTGATCCCCCTGAAGGGATAGGTGCCACCCCTCCTATCCCTGCTATTGGTCGGCCGAGCAACCGACCAATAGCAGACCGTGGGAAGAGGGGGGGGTTAAAGTTCGGTTTCCCCGCTTTGCCCACCTATCGGTGTCCGGGCAAAATGGGGGAACTGTCCAGGGACCGGCGCCGAAGGTCCCTTACCTGGATCCCGGAGCGCGATCCTCCATGCGGGGATCCACCACGTGCAGTGGCAGCAGCAATTCATCCGGGTCCTGCCAGGTGAGTTGTTGCCTAGCAACATCCGGAGGACCACAGTTTACAGAGGGGTTCAGGTTGTAGATCACTATACAGTGGTCTCAAACTGTAGACCTCCAGATGTTGCAAAACTACAACTCTCAGCATGCCCAGACAGCAGTTTGCTGTCTGGGCATGCTGCGAGTTGTAGTTTTGCAACATCTGGAGGGCCACCGTTTAGAGACCACTGGACAGTGATTTACAACCTGAACCCCTCTAAATCTTGCAAAACTACAACTCCCAGCATTCAGGAACAGCATAAGGCTGTCTTGGCATGCTGGGAGTTGTACTTGCGTGCCTCCAGCCGTTGCATAACTACATCTCCCAGCATGCCCTTCCGCAATCAGTACATGCTGGGAGTTGTAGTTTTACAACAGCTGGAGGCACACTGGTTGGAAAATACTGAGTTAGGTCATAGAACCTAATTCAAGGTTTTCCAACCAGTTTGCCTCCAGCTGTTGCAAAACTACAACTCCCCGCATGCATGGTCTATCAGTGCATGCTGGGAGTTGTAGTTTTGCCCCCCCTCCCATGTGAATGTACAGGCTACATTCACACTGGCGGCAGATTACAGTGAGTTCCCCGCTTCAAGTTTGAGCTGAGGCAAATTTTCTGCCACAGCTCAAACTCCTAGCGGGAGACTCAGTGTAATCTGCCTCCAGTGTGAATGTAGCCTGTACATTCACATGGGAGGGGGGGCAAAACTACAACTTCCAGCATGCACAGACAGATCATGCATGCTGGGAGTTGTAGTTTTGCAACAGCTGGAGGCACACTGGTTGGAAAATACTGAGTTAGGTCATAGAACCTAATTCAAGGTTTTTCAACCAGTGTGCCCCCAGCTGTTGCAAAACTACAACTCCCAGCATGAATGGTCTGTCAGTGTATGCTGGGAGTTGTAGTTTTGACCCCCCTCCCATGTGAATGTACAGGCTACATTCAGACTGGCGGCAGATTACAGTGAGTTCACCGCTTCAAGTTTGAGCTGCAGCAAATTTTCTGCCGCAGCTCAAACTCCCAGCGGGAGACTCAGTGTAATCTGCCTCCAGTGTGAATGCAACCTAAAAACACTACACTACACTAACATAAAATAAAGAGTAAAACACTACATATACACACATACACTGCCCCCCCTACCACCCCCCTTCCCCAATAAAAATGAAAAACTTATTGTACGGCAGTGTTTCTAAGATGGAGCCTCCAGCTGTTGCAAAACGAAAACTCCCAGCATTTCTGGACAGCAATTGACTGTCCAAGCATGCTGGGAGTTTTACAACAGCTGGAGGCACCCTGTTTGGGAATCACTGGCATAAAATACCCCTATGTCCCTAATTCAGGCCTCAAATGCGCATGGCGCTCTCACTTTGAAGCCCTGTTGTATTTCAAGGCAACAGTATAGGGTCACATATGGGGTATCCCTGTACTCGGGAGAAACTGCCTAACAAATTTTGGGGGGCTTTTTCTCCTTTTACCCCTTCTGAAAAGGAACAGTTGGGGTCTACACCAGCATGTTAGTGTAAAAAAATTAACATTTTTACACTAACATGCTGGTGTTGCCCTATACTTTTCATTTTCACAAGAGGTAAAAGGGAAAAACGCCCCCCAAAATTTGTAACGCAATTTCTCCCGAGTACGGAGATACCCCATATGTGGGCACAAAGTGCTCTGGGGCACACAACAAGGCCCAGAAGGGAGAGTGCGCCATGTACATTTGAGGTGATTTGCACAGGGGTGGCTGATTGTTACAGCGGTTCTGACAAAACACACCCACATGTGACCCCATTTTGGAAACTACACCCCTCACGGATTTTCCTTACAAGCAGAGAGCTTCAAAGTTAGAAAAATGCAAAATTTAAATTTTTTTCATCAAATTTGGGGATTTTTCACCAAGAAAGGTTGCAAGTTACCACAAAAATTTACCACTATGCTAAAGTAGAATATGTCACGAAAAAACAATCTCAGAATCAGAATGATAAGTAAAAGCATTCCAGAGTTATTAATGTTTAAAGTGACAGTGGTCAGATTTGCAAAAAAGGGCTTCGTCCTAGAGGTGAAAATGGGCTGCATTAAAGTCCCATGCAAATCATTGGGAAATGTATTCCCACATAACTTCCGTACAGCTGAATATATTTAAATAATACCTGGTACACATATTACTTGTATGTCAAATAAAAAGATATGATAGTTAAATTAACCCTTACATACACCCTTATATAAAAGATGGGTTTTTGTTTCAAGTCCGATGCAAGTATATGGAACTTCCAGTACCTTACTCCACAAGCTCCGTTCTGCATCTCCTGGTGAATGTGTCAATCCGGCTTGCAAGCCATACCCCATCTCACATAGACAAGCCCACATTTTAAGCCCCACTCCTTATATTATCTACCCTTATTGTGCATCGGTCTGGCTTGCAAATCACGCCCAGTCCCACAAAGCCACGTCCCCTTCTATTTTCAGCTTACAATATCTTCATCACAAATCAGTCCCATCTGAGGACAGGATATGAGGATGGGACATAAGGAAGGGATATGAGGTTGGCATATGAGGACAGGGTATGAGGATGGGATATAAGGATGGTATATGAGGTCGGGATACAAAGACGGGAAATGGGGACAGGATATGAGGATGGGATATAAGGTTGGGATATGAGGACAGAATATGAGAATGGAATATGAGGAAGGGATAGGAGGTCGAGATATGAGGACAGGATTTGAGGATGGGATATGAGGATAGCATATAAGGTTGGGATATGAGGACAGGATATGAAGTCGGGATATGAGGACAGGGTATGAGGTTTTTTTTACATAAGGACGGGATATGAGGTCAGATAGGAGGTGGGAATATGAGGACAGGATATAAGGATGGGATATGAGGTTGAGATATGAGGACAGAATAAGAGAATGGAATATGAGGACAGGATAGGAGGTCGAGATATGAGGACAGGATTTGAGGATGGGATATGAGGATAGCATATAAGGTCGGGATATGAGGACAGGATATGAAGTCGGGATATGAGGACGGGATATGAGGTTGGGACATAAGGACGGGATATGAGGTCAGCATATGAGTATGGGATATGAGGATAGCATATGAGGACAGGATATGAGGATGGGACATAAGGACGGGATATGAGGTTGTGATATGAGGATGGGATATGAGGACAGGATATGAGGTCGGGATATGAGGATGGGATGTGAGGACGGGATATGAGAATGGGATATGAGGTCAAGATAGGAGGTGGGAATATGAGGACAGGATATAAGGATGGGATATGAGGTTGAGATATGAGGACAGAATATGAGAATGAAATATGAGGACGGGATAGGAGGATGGGAGATAAGGACGGGATATGAGGATGGGATATGAGGACAGGATATGAGGTCGGGATAGGAGGACGGGATATTAGGTCTGGATAGGAGGACAGCATATGAGGAAGGCATACGAAGTCGGGATATGAGAATGGGATATGAAGACAGGATATGAGGTCGGGATATGAGGACAGGATAAGAGGATGGGATATAAGGTCGGGATATGAGGTAGGGATATGAAGACAAGATGTGAGGACGGGATGTGAGGTCGGGATATGAGGACAGGATATTAGGTTGTGATAAGAGGATGGATATGAGGACAGGATATGAGGTTGGGATACACTAATGCTCTTCTCACTTTGCCAAGTTATCGGACAACCTGGCCCAAAATTATAGATTATAGAAGGATAGCAGCATAAGGGAAAAATACACATTTTGAACCGAAAAACCCATTCAAAATACAGGCCTACGTCCTCCCCTTCAAGCTGCCTGTCCATCTCCAAATATACCCTTTTTAATAATAATAATACACTCCTCCTTTGCATTGAAAAAAAAGCAAACAGTAAAGTTGCCACATGCAGCCATCCTTTCATCTATTGGTCCTTCTGCACCTATTTTCCCAAACCATGCACTCATACTGTTCTAATTTTTAGGTTGTGATAAGAGGATGGATATGAGGACAGGATATGAGGTTGGGATACACTAATGCTCTTCTCACTTTGCCAAGTTATCGGACAACCTGGCCCCAAAATTATAGACTATCAAAGGATAGCAGCATAAGGGTAAAATACACATTTTGAACCCAAAAACCATTTGAGTTTTTAAGTTCAAAATACAGGCCTACCTCCTCCCCTTCAGCCTGCCTGTCCATCTCTAAAAATAACCTTTTTAATAATTATACGCTCCTCCTTTGCATTTAAAAAAGCAAACAGTAAAGTGGCCAGATGCAGCCATCCTTTCATCCATTTGTCCTTCTGGCACCTATTTTCCCAAACTATGCACTCATACTGTTATCATGTCGCCAAGTTATTAGACTACCTGGCCCAAAAATTATGGATTATAAAAGGGTAGCAGCATAAGGGGAAATTACCGTATTTATCGGGGTATACCACACACCGGCCTATAACACGCACCCTCATTATACCAAGGATATTTGGGTAAAATAAAGTTTTTTACCCAAATATCCTTCATAAAATGAGGGTGCTTGTGTATACCCCAATACACTGTTTCTGACCCCACAGAAGCCCCCAGGAAAGACAGGGGGAGAGAGGCCGTCGCTGCCCGCTTCTCTCCCCCTGCCTTTCCTGGGGTCTAGAGCCCTGCTACTGCCGCTTCTCTCCCCCTGCTATCGGCGCCGCTGCCCCTTCTCTCCCCCTGGCTATCGGTGCCGCTGCCCCATTGCCTGCGCCGATAGCCAGGGGAGAGAAGCGGCGCCGGCAATGGGGCAGCGGCACCGATAGCAAAGGGGAAAGAAGGGGCAGCGGCACCCATTGCCGGCGCCGCTGCCCTGTAGCCTTCCCCATCCCTGGTTGTGTAATTACCTGTTTCCAGGGTCAGGTCCACGCTGCTTCAGGCCTCCGGTGTGTGTCCCCTGCGTCATTGCTATGCGCTGCGAGACGCAATGACGAGTGACGTCACTCGTCATTGCGCCGCGCCATGCAACGCGCAGCAACGACGCAGGTTATGCACACCGGAGGCCTGAAGCAGCCCTGACCCGACCCCAGCAACAGGTAATTATACAACCGGGGATGGGGGAGGCAACGATGCAGCGGCGCCGGCAATGGGTGCCGCTGCCCCTTTTCTCCCCCTGTCTGTCGGCGCCGCTGCCTCATTACCGGCACCGCTTCTCTCCCCCTGGCTATCGGCGCCGGCAATGGGACAGCGGCACCGATAGCCAGGGGGAGAGAAGGGGCAGCGGCGCCGATAGCAGGGTCTCTGCACCTGCAAAAGCCGCTGCAATTCCATCATTTAAAGCGCCCGCTTTAAATCACTGAACTGCAGCGGCTTATCGGCGTATAACACGCAGATAGACTTTAGGCTAAAAATTTCAGCCTAAAAAATGTGTGTTATACGCCGATAAATACGGAACACATTTTGAACCGAAAAACCCATTTGAATTATTACGTTCAAAATACAGGCCTACCTCCTCCCCGCTGCCCCTTCTCTTCCCCTGGCTATCGGTGCCGCTGTCCCATTGCCAGCGCCGATAGCCAGGGGGAGAGAAGCGGAACCGGTAATGGGGCAACGGCAACGATAGCCAGGGGGGGATAAGGGGCAGCGGCACCCATTGCCGGCGCCGCTGCCCCGTTGCCTCCCCCATCCCTAGTTGTATAATTACCTGTTGCCGGGGTCGGGTCCGCGCTGCTTCAGGCCTCCGGTGTGCGTCCCCTGCATCATTGCTATGCGTTGCGAGACGCAATGACGTGTGACGTCTCTCGTCATTGCGCCGCGCCATGCAAAGCATAGCAACGACGGAGGCCTGAAGCAGCGCTGACCCGACCCCAGCAACAGGTAATTACACAACCGGGGATGGGGGAGGCAACGGGGCAATGGGTGCCGCTGCCCCTTCTTTCCCCTGTCTGTCGACGGTGCTGCCCCATTGCCGGCGCCGTTTCTCTCCCCCTGGCTATCGGTGCCGGCAATGGGGCAGCGGCACTGATAGCCAGGGGGAGAGAAGGGGCAGCAGCGCCGATAGCAGGGGTAACCATTATACACTCATACTGTTTTCACTCTGCCAAGTTATCGGACAACCTGGCCCCAAAATGATGGATTATAAAAGGATAGCAGCATTAGTGAAAAATACACATTTTGAACCCAAAAACCCATTTGAGTTTTTAAGTTCAAAATACAGGCCTACCTCCGCCCCTTCAGCCTGCCTGTCCATCTCCAAAAATACCTTTTTTTAATAATTATACACTCTTCGTTTGCTTTGGAAAACAAACAGTTGAGTTGCCATATGCTGCTATCCTTTCATCGATTTGTGCTTCTAAACCTATGTTCCCAAACCATCATACACTCATACTGTTTTCCCTTTGCCAAGTTATCGGACAACCTGGCCCCAAAATTATGGATTATAAAAGGATAGCAGCATAAGGGAAAAATACACATTTTGAACCCAAAAACCCATTTGAGTTTTTAAGTTCAAAATACAGGCCTACCTCCTCCCCTACAGCCTGCCTGTCCATCTCCAAAAATACCCTTTTTAATAATTATACGCTCCTCCTTTGCATTGAAAAAAAGCAAACAGTAAAGTTGCCAGATGCTGCCATCCTTTCATCCATTTGTCCTTCTGCATCTATTTTCCCAAACCATGCACTCATACTGTTATTATGTCGCCAAGTAATTAGACTACCTGGCCCAAAAATTATGGATTATAAAAGGGTAGCAGCATAAGGGAACATTACCGTATTTATCGGGGTGTACCACGCATCCGCCTATAACACACACCCTCATTTTATCAAGGATATTTGGGTAAAATAATTTTTTTACCCAAATATCCTTCATAAAATGAGGGTGCGTGTGTGTGCATGTGTATACCCCGATACACTGCTTCTCACCCCACAGAGCCCCCAGGAAAGGCAGGGGGAGAGAGGCCGTCGCTGCCTGCTTCTCTCCCCCTGCCTTTCCTGGGGTCTAGAGCCCTGCTACCGCCTCTTCTCTCCCTCTACTATCGGCGCCGCTGCCCCTTCTCTTCCCCTGGCTATCGGTGCCGCTGTCCCATTGCCAGCGCCGATAGCCAGGGGGAGAGAAGCGGAACCGGCAATGGGGCAACGGCAACGATAGCCAGGGGGGGATAAGGGGCAGCGGCACCCATTGCCGTCGCCGCTGCCCCGTTGCCTCCCCCATCCCTAGTTGTATAATTACCTGTTGCCGGGGTCGGGTCCGCGCTGCTTCAGGCCTCCGGTGTGCGTCCCCTACATCATTGCTATGCGTTGCGAGACGCAATGACGAGTGATGTCACTCGTCATTGCGCCGCGCCATGCAGCGCATAGCAACGACGCAGGGGATGCACCACGGAGTCCTGAAGCAGCACTGACCCGACCCCAGCAACAGGTAATTATACAACCGGGGATGGGGGAGGCAACAGGGAAGCGGCGCCGGCAATGGGTGCCGCTGCCCCTTCTTTCTTTCTTTCTACCTCCTCCCCTACAGCCTGCCTGTCCATCTCCAAAAATACCCTTTTTAATAATTATACGCTCCTCCTTTGCATTGAAAAAAAGCAAACAGTAAAGGTGCCAGATGCGGCCATCCTTTCATCCATTTGTCCTTCTGCATCTATTTTCCCAAACCATGCACTCATACTGTTATTATGTCGCCAAGTAATTAGACTACCTGTCCCAAAAATGATGGATTATAAAAGGATAGCAGCATAAGGGAAAAATACATATTTTGAACCCAAAAACCCATTTGAGTTTTTAAGTTCAAAATACAGGCCTACCTCCTCCCCATCAGCCTGCCTGTCCATCTCCAAAAATACCCTTTTTTAATAATTATGCACTCTTCATTTGCTTTGGAAAAACAAACAGTTAAGTTGCCATATACTGCTATCCTTTCATCGATTTGTGCTTCTACACCTATGTTCCCAAACCATCATACACTCATACTGTTTTCACTTTGCCCAGTTATCGGACAACCTGGCCCCAAAATTATGGATTATAAAAGGATAGCAGCATAAGGGAAAAATACACATTTTGAACCCAAAAACCCATTTGAGTTTTTAAGTTCAAAATACAGGCCTACCTCCTCCCCTACAGCCTGCCTGTCCATCTCCAAAAATACCCTTTTTAATAATTATACGCTCCTCCTTTGCATTGAAAAAAAGCAAGCAGTAAAGTTGCCAGATGCGGCCATCCTTTCATCCATTTGTCCTTCTGCATCTATTTTCCCAAACCACGCACTCATACTGTTATTATGTCGCCAAGTAATTAGACTACCTGGCCCAAAAATGATGGATTATAAAAGGATAGCAGCATAAGGGAAAAATACACATTTTGAACCCAAAAACCCATTTGAGTTTTTAAGTTCAAAATACAGGCCTACCTCCTCCCCTACAGCCTGCCTGTCCATCTCCAAAAATACCCTTTTTAATAATTATACGCTCCTCCTTTGCATTGAAAAAAAGCAAACAGTAAAGTTGCCAGATGCGGCCATCCTTTCATCCATTTGTCCTTCTGCATCTATTTTCCCAAACCATGCACTCATACTGTTATTAAGTCGCCAAGTAATTAGATTACCCTGCCCAAAAATTATGGATTATAAAAGGATAGCAGCATTAGTGAAAAAAAACACATTTTGAACCCAAAAACCCATTTGAGTTTTTAAGTTCAAAATACAGGCCTACCTCCTCCCCTACAGCCTGCCTGTCCATCTCCAAAAATACCCTTTTTAATAATTATACGCTCCTCCTTTGCATTGAAAAAAAGCAAACAGTAAAGTTGCCAGATGCGGCCATCCTTTCATCCATTTGTCCTTCTGCATCTATTTTCCCAAACCATGCACTCATACTGTTATTATGTCGCCAAGTAATTAGACTACCTGGCCCAAACATTATGAATTATAAAAGGATAGCAGCATTAGTGAAAAATACACATTTTGAACCCAAAAACCCATTTGAGTTTTTAAGTTCAAAATACAGGCCTACCTCCTCCCCTACAGCCTGCCTGTCCATCTCCAAAAATACCCTTTTTAATAATTATACGCTCCTCCTTTGCATTGAAAAAAAGCAAGCAGTAAAGTTGCCAGATGCGGCCATCCTTTCATTCATTTGTCCTTCTGCATCTATTTTCCCAAACCACGCACTCATACTGTTATTATGTCGCCAAGTAATTAGACTACCTGGCCCAAAAATGATGGATTATAAAAGGATAGCAGCATAAGGGAAAAATACACATTTTGAACCCAAAAACCCATTTGAGTTTTTAAGTTCAAAATACAGGCCTACCTCCTCCCCTACAGCCTGCCTGTCCATCTCCAAAAATACCCTTTTTAATAATTATACGCTCCTCCTTTGCATTGAAAAAAAGCAAACAGTAAAGTTGCCAGATGCGGCCATCCTTTCATCCATTTGTCCTTCTGCATCTATTTTCCCAAACCATGCACTCATACTGTTATTAAGTCGCCAAGTAATTAGATTACCCTGCCCAAAAATTATGGATTATAAAAGGATAGCAGCATTAGTGAAAAAAAACACATTTTGAACCCAAAAACCCATTTGAGTTTTTAAGTTCAAAATACAGGCCTACCTCCTCCCCTACAGCCTGCCTGTCCATCTCCAAAAATACCCTTTTTAATAATTATACGCTCCTCCTTTGCATTGAAAAAAAGCAAACAGTAAAGTTGCCAGATGCGGCCATCCTTTCATCCATTTGTCCTTCTGCATCTATTTTCCCAAACCATGCACTCATACTGTTATTATGTCGCCAAGTAATTAGACTACCTGGCCCAAACATTATGAATTATAAAAGGATAGCAGCATTAGTGAAAAATACACATTTTGAACCCAAAAACCCATTTGAGTTTTTAAGTTCAAAATACAGGCCTACCTCCTCCCCTACAGCCTGCCTGTCCATCTCCAAAAATACAATTTTTAATAATTATACGCTCCTCCTTTGCATTGAAAAAAAGCAAACAGTAAAGGTGCCAGATGCGGCCATCCTTTCATCCATTTGTCCTTCTGCATCTATTTTCCCAAACCATGCACTCATACTATTATTATGTCGCCAAGTAATTAGACTACCTGGAACAAAAATTATGGATTATAAAAGGATAGCAGCATAAGGGAACATTACCGTATTTATCGGGTGTACCACGCATCCGCCTATAACACACACCCTCATTTTATCAAGGATATTTGGGTAAAATAATTTTTTTACCCAAATATCCTTCATAAAATGAGGGTGCATGTGTGTGCATGTGTATACCCCGATACACTGCTTCTCACCCCACAGAGCCCCCAGGAAAGGCAGGGGGAGAGAGGCCGTCGCTGCCTGCTTCTCTCCCCCTGCCTTTCCTGGGGTCTAGAGCCCTGCTACCGCCGCTTCTCTCCCCCTGCTATCGGCGCCGCTGCCCCTTCTCTCCCCCTGGCTATCGGTGCCGCTGTACCATTGCCAGCGCCGATAGCCAGGGGGAGAGAAGCGGTGTCGGCAATGGGGCAGCTGCACCGATAGCCAGGGGGAGATAAGGGGCAGCGGCACCCATTGCCGTCGCCGCTGCCCCGTTGCCTCCCCCCATCCCTAGTTGTATAATTACCTGTTGCCGGGGTCGGGTCCGCGCTGCTTCAGGCCTCGGGTGTGCGTCCCCTACATCATTGCTATGCGTTGTGCGACGCAATGACGAGTGATGTCACTCGTCATTGCGCCGCGCCATGCAGCGCATAGCATTGACGAAGGGGATGCACTCCGGAGGCCTGAAGCAGCGCTGACCCGACCCCAGCAACAGGCAATTATACAACCGGGGATGGGGGAGGCAACAGGGAAGCGGCGCCGGCAATGGGTGCCGCTGCCCCTTCTTTCTTTCTTTCTACCTCCTCCCCTACAGCCTGCCTGTCCATCTCCAAAAATACCCTTTTTAATAATTATACGCTCCTCCTTTGCATTGAAAAAAAGCAAACAGTAAAGGTGCCAGATGCGGCCATCCTTTCATCCATTTGTCCTTCTGCATCTATTTTCCCAAACCATGCACTCATACTGTTATTATGTCGCCAAGTAATTAGACTACCTGGCGCAAAAATTATGGATTATAAAAGGATAGCAGCATAAGGGAAAAATACACATTTTGAACCCAAAAACCCATTTGAGTTTTTAAGTTCAAAATACAGGCCTACCTCCTCCCCTATAGCCTGCCTGTCCATCTCCAAAAATACCCTTTTTAATAATTATACGCTCCTCCTTTGCATTGAAAAAAAGCAAACAGTAAAGTTGCCAGATGCGGCCATCCTTTCATCCATTTGTCCTTCTGCATCTATTTTCCCAAACCATGCACTCATACTGTTATTATGTCGCCAAGTAATTAGACTACCTGGAACAAAAATTATGGATTATAAAAGGATAGCAGCATTAGTGAAAAATACACATTTTGAACCCAAAAACCCATTTGAGTTTTTAAGTTCAAAATACAGGCCTACCTCCTCCCCTACAGCCTGCCTGTCCATCTCCAAAAATACGATTTTTAATAATTATACGCTTCTCCTTTGCATTGAAAAAAAGCAAACAGTAAAGTTACCAGATGCGGCCATCCTTTCATCCATTTGTCCTTCTGCATCTATTTTCCCAAACCATGCACTCATACTGTTATTATGTTGCCAAGTAATTAGACTACCTGGCCCAAAAATTATGGATTATAAAAGGGTAGCAGCATAAGGGAACATTACCGTATTTATCGGGTGTACCACGCATCCGCCTATAACACACACCCTCATTTTATCAAGGATATTTGGGTAAAAGAATTTTTTTACCCAAATATCCTTCATAAAATGAGGGTGCGTGTGTGTGCATGTGTATACCCCGATACACTGCTTCTCACCCCACAGAGCCCCCAGGAAAGGCAGGGGGAGAGAGGCCGTCGCTGTCTGCTTCTCTCCCCCTGCCTTTCCTGGGGTCTAGAGCCCTGCTACCGCCGCTTCTCTCCCCCTGCTATCGGCGCCGCTGCCCCTTCTCTCCCCCTGGCTATCGGTGCCGCTGTACCATTGCCAGCGCCGATAGCCAGGGGGAGAGAAGCGGTGTCGGCAATGGGGCAGCTGCACCGATAGCCAGGGGGAGATAAGGGGCAGCGGCACCCATTGCCGTCGCCGCTGCCCCGTTGCCTCCCCCATCCCTAGTTGTATAATTACCTGTTGCCGGGGTCGGGTCCGCGCTGCTTCAGGCCTCTGGTGTGCGTCCCCTACATCATTGCTATGCGTTGTGCGACGCAATGACGAGTGATGTCACTCGTCATTGCGCCGCGCAATGCAGCGCATAGCATTGACGAAGGGGATGCACTCCGGAGGCCTGAAGCAGCGCTGACCCGACCCCAGCAACAGGTAATTATACAACCGGGGATGGGGGAGGCAACAGGGAAGCGGCGCCGGCAATGGGTGCCGCTGCCCCTTCTTTCTTTCTTTCTACCTCCTCCCCTACAGCCTGCCTGTCCATCTCCAAAAATACCCTTTTTAATAATTATACGCTCCTCCTTTGCATTGAAAAAAAGCAAACAGTAAAGGTGCCAGATGCGGCCATCCTTTCATCCATTTGTCCTTCTGCATCTATTTTCCCAAACCATGCACTCATACTGTTATTATGTCGCCAAGTAATTAGACTACCTGGCCCTAAAATTATGGATTATAAAAGGATAGCAGCATAAGGGAAAAATACATATTTTGAACCCAAAAACCCATTTGAGTTTTTAAGTTCAAAATACAGGCCTACCTCCTCCCCATCAGCCTGCCTGTCCATCTCCAAAAATACCCTTTTTTAATAATTATGCACTCTTCATTTGCTTTGGAAAAACAAACAGTTAAGTTGCCATATGCTGCTATCCTTTCATCCATTTGTGCTTCTACACCTATGTTCCCAAACCATCATACACTTATACTGTTTTCACTTTGCCAAGTTATCGGACAACTTGGCCCCAAAATTATGGATTATAAAAGGATAGCAGCATAAGGGAAAAATACACATTTTGAAACCAAAAACCCATTTGAGTTTTTAAGTTCAAAATACAGGCCTACCTCCTCCCCAACAGCCTGCCTGTCCATCTCCAAAAATACCCTTTTTAATAATTATACGCTCCTCCTTTGCATTGAAAAAAAGCAAACAGTAAAGTTGCCAGATGCGGCCATCCTTTCATCCATTTGTCCTTCTGCATCTACTTTCCCAAACCATGCACTCATACTGTTATTATGTCGCCAAGTAATTAGACTACCTGGCCCAAACATTATGAATTATAAAGGGATAGCAGCATTAGTGAAAAATACACATTTTGAACCCAAAAACCCATTTGAGTTTTTAAGTTCAAAATACAGGCCTACCTCCTCCCCTACAGCCTGCCTGTCCATCTCCAAAAATACCCTTTTTAATAATTATACGCTCCTCCTTTGCATTGAAAAAAAGCAAACAGTAAAGTTGCCAGATGCGGCCATCCTTTCATCCATTTGTCCTTCTGCATCTATTTTCCCAAACCATGCACTCATACTGTTATTATGTCGCCAAGTAATTAGACTACCTGGAACAAAAATTATGGATTATAAAAGGATAGCAGCATTAGTGAAAAATACACATTTTGAACCCAAAAACCCATTTGAGTTTTTAAGTTCAAAATACAGGCCTACCTCCTCCCCTACAGCCTGCCTGTCCATCTCCAAAAATACGATTTTTAATAATTATACGCTTCTCCTTTGCATTGAAAAAAAGCAAACAGTAAAGTTACCAGATGCGGCCATCCTTTCATCCATTTGTCCTTCTGCATCTATTTTCCCAAACCATGCACTCATACTGTTATTATGTCGCCAAGTAATTAGACTACCTGGCCCAAAAATTATGGATTATAAAAGGGTAGCAGCATAAGGGAACATTACCGTATTTATCGGGTGTACCACGCATCCGCCTATAACACACACCCTCATTTTATCAAGGATATTTGGGTAAAAGAATTTTTTTACCCAAATATCCTTCATAAAATGAGGGTGCGTGTGTGTGCATGTGTATACCCCGATACACTGCTTCTCACCCCACAGAGCCCCCAGGAAAGGCAGGGGGAGAGAGGCCGTCGCTGTCTGCTTCTCTCCCCCTGCCTTTCCTGGGGTCTAGAGCCCTGCTACCGCCGCTTCTCTCCCCCTGCTATCGGCGCCGCTGCCCCTTCTCTCCCCCTGGCTATCGGTGCCGCTGTACCATTGCCAGCGCCGATAGCCAGGGGGAGAGAAGCGGTGTCGGCAATGGGGCAGCTGCACCGATAGCCAGGGGGAGATAAGGGGCAGCGGCACCCATTGCCGTCGCCGCTGCCCCGTTGCCTCCCCCATCCCTAGTTGTATAATTACCTGTTGCCGGGGTCGGGTCCGCGCTGCTTCAGGCCTCTGGTGTGCGTCCCCTACATCATTGCTATGCGTTGTGCGACGCAATGACGAGTGATGTCACTCGTCATTGCGCCGCGCAATGCAGCGCATAGCATTGACGAAGGGGATGCACTCCGGAGGCCTGAAGCAGCGCTGACCCGACCCCAGCAACAGGTAATTATACAACCGGGGATGGGGGAGGCAACAGGGAAGCGGCGCCGGCAATGGGTGCCGCTGCCCCTTCTTTCTTTCTTTCTACCTCCTCCCCTACAGCCTGCCTGTCCATCTCCAAAAATACCCTTTTTAATAATTATACGCTCCTCCTTTGCATTGAAAAAAAGCAAACAGTAAAGGTGCCAGATGCGGCCATCCTTTCATCCATTTGTCCTTCTGCATCTATTTTCCCAAACCATGCACTCATACTGTTATTATGTCGCCAAGTAATTAGACTACCTGGCCCTAAAATTATGGATTATAAAAGGATAGCAGCATAAGGGAAAAATACATATTTTGAACCCAAAAACCCATTTGAGTTTTTAAGTTCAAAATACAGGCCTACCTCCTCCCCATCAGCCTGCCTGTCCATCTCCAAAAATACCCTTTTTTAATAATTATGCACTCTTCATTTGCTTTGGAAAAACAAACAGTTAAGTTGCCATATGCTGCTATCCTTTCATCCATTTGTGCTTCTACACCTATGTTCCCAAACCATCATACACTTATACTGTTTTCACTTTGCCAAGTTATCGGACAACTTGGCCCCAAAATTATGGATTATAAAAGGATAGCAGCATAAGGGAAAAATACACATTTTGAAACCAAAAACCCATTTGAGTTTTTAAGTTCAAAATACAGGCCTACCTCCTCCCCAACAGCCTGCCTGTCCATCTCCAAAAATACCCTTTTTAATAATTATACGCTCCTCCTTTGCATTGAAAAAAAGCAAACAGTAAAGTTGCCAGATGCGGCCATCCTTTCATCCATTTGTCCTTCTGCATCTACTTTCCCAAACCATGCACTCATACTGTTATTATGTCGCCAAGTAATTAGACTACCTGGCCCAAACATTATGAATTATAAAAGGATAGCAGCATTAGTGAAAAATACACATTTTGGACCCAAAAACCCATTTGAGTTTTTAAGTTCAAAATACAGGCCTACCTCCTCCCCTACAGCCTGCCTGTCCATCTCCAAAAATACCCTTTTTAATAATTATACGCTCCTCCTTTGCATTGAAAAAAAGCAAACAGTAAAGTTGCCAGATGCGGCCATCCTTTCATCCATTTGTCCTTCTGCATCTATTTTCCCAAACCATGCACTCATACTGTTATTATGTCGCCAAGTAATTAGACTACCTGGAACAAAAATTATGGATTATAAAAGGATAGCAGCATTAGTGAAAAATACACATTTTGAACCCAAAAACCCATTTGAGTTTTTAAGTTCAAAATACAGGCCTACCTCCTCCCCTACAGCCTGCCTGTCCATCTCCAAAAATACCCTTTTTAATAATTATACGCTCCTCCTTTGCATTGAAAAAAAGCAAACAGTAAAGTTGCCAGATGCGGCCATCCTTTCATCCATTTGTCCTTCTGCATCTATTTTCCCAAACCATGCACTCATACTGTTATTATGTCGCCAAGAAATTAGACTACCAGGCCCAAAAATTATGGATTATAAAAGGATAGCAGCATTAGTGAAAAATACACATTTTGAACTCAAAAACCCATTTGAGTTTTTAAGTTCAAAATACAGGCCTACCTCCTCCCCTTCAGCCTGCCTGTCCATCTCCAAAAATACCTTTTTTAATAATTATACACTCTTCGTTTGCTTTGGAAAACAAACAGTTAAGTTGCCATATGCTGCTATCCTTTAATCGATTTGTGCTTCTACACCTATGTTCCCAAACCATCATACACTCCTACTGTTTTCACTTTGCCAAGTTATCGGACAACCTGGCCCCAAAATTATGGATTATAAAAGGATAGCAGCATGAGGGAAAAATATACATTTTGAACCCAAAAGCCCATTTGAGTTTTTAAGTTCAAAATACAGGCCTACCTCCTCCCCTACAGCCTGCCTGTCCATCTCCAAAAATACCCTTTTTAAT
Organism: Hyla sarda; assembly: GCF_029499605.1. Lineage (NCBI taxonomy): Eukaryota > Metazoa > Chordata > Amphibia > Anura > Hylidae > Hyla > Hyla sarda. The sequence continues at coordinate 74,451,190 of NC_079199.1, read as the reverse complement.
AATTATAAGCTACTTCACTGCATTGAAAAAAATCAAACAGTAAACTTGCCATATGCGGCCATCCTTTCATCGAATTGTGCTTCAACACCTATGTTCCAAAACCATCATACACTCATACTGTTCTCACTTTAACAAGTTATCGGAGTACCTAGCCCCAAAATTATGGATTTTAAAAGGATAGCAGCATAAGGGAAAAATACACATTTTGAACCCAAAAATCCATTTGAGTTTTTAAGTTCAAAATACAGGCCTACCTCCTCCCCTTCAGCCTGCCTGTCCATCTCTAAAAAATAGCCTTTTCCGAAATCATCCTACACTAATACTGTGCTCTTGCCGCAAAGTTTTTGGTCTACCTTTCCCAAAAATTATGGATTATATAAGGGTAGCAGCATATGGGAAAATTACACATTTTGAACCCAAAAACACATGAGGGTTTTCAAGTTCAAAATGTAGGCCTCCTCCTCCCCTTCAGCCTTCCTCTCCATCTCCAAAATTGGACTTTTTACCAATTTTACACTCCTTTGCTTTGAAAAAAGTATCCATATGTTGCCATCCTTTCATCCATTTGTCCTTCTACACAGATTTTCCCAAACCATCCTACACTCATACTCTTCTCATTTCATCAAATTATTAGAATACCTGGCCCAAAAAATTATGGATTATGAAAGGGTAGAAGCATAATGGAAAATTACATATTTTGAACACAAAAACCCATTTGAGTTTTTAAGTTCAAAATACAGGCCTACTTTCTCCCCGTCAGCCTGCCTGTCCATCTTTAAAGGGGTACTCCGGTGAAAAACTTTTTTTTTTTAAATCAACTGGTGCCAGAAAGTTAAACAGATTTGTAAATGACTTCTATTAAAAAAATATTAATCCTTCCTGTACTTATTAGCTGCTGAATACTACAGCAAAAATTATTTTCTTTTTGAAACACAGAACTGTCTGCTGACATCACGAGCACAGTGCTCTCTGCTGACATCTCTGTCCATTATGAACTGTCCAGAACAGCATATGTTTGCTATGGGGATTTCCTTTTACCCTGGACAGTTCCTAAAATGGAAAGAGATGTCAGCAGAGACCACTGTGCTCATGATGTCAGCAGAATTTTCACTGTAGTATTCAGCAGTTGTCAGCAGAATTTCCACCGTAGTATTCAGCAGAAAAAAGTTTTTCACCGGAGTACCCCTTTAACTCCTTGGGGTCGGAGCCCATTATAACCCTAAGGACGGGAGCATTTTTTGCAATTCTGACCACTGTCACTTTAAGCATTAATAACTCTGGGATGCCTTTACTTTTCATTCTGATTCTGAGATTGTTTTTTCGTGACATATTTTACTTTATGTTAGTGGTAATTTTTTGTCGATTCTTGCATCATTTCTTGGTGAAAAATTCCAAAATTTGATGAAAAAATTGAAAATGTAGCATTTTTCTAACTTTGAAGCTCTCTGCTTGTAAGGAAAACAGACATTCCAAATAAATTATATATTGATTTACAAATACAATATGTCTACTTTATGTTTGCATCATAAAGTTGACATGTTTTTACTTTTGGAAAACATCAGAGGGCTTAAAAGTTCAGAAGCAATTTTTCAGGGGCCAGTTCAGTTTTGAAGTGGATTTGAAGGGCCTTCATATTAGAAATACCCCATAAATAACCCCATTATAAAAACTGCACCCCTCAAAGTATTCAAAATGACATTCAGTAAGTTTGTTAACCCTTTATGTGTTTCACAGGAATAGCAGCAAAGTGAAGGAGAAAATTCAAAATCTTCATTTTTTACACTCGCATGTTCTTGTAGACCCAGTTTTTGAAATTTTACAAGGGGGAATAGGAGAAAAAGCCCCCCAAAATGTGTAACCCAATTTCTCTCAAGTATGGAAATGCCTCATATGTGTATGTCAAGTGTTCGGCGGGCGCAGTAGAGGGCTCAGAAGGGAAGGAGCGACAATGGGATTTTGGAGAGTGAATTTTGCTGAAATGGTTTTTGGGGGCATGTCACATTTAGGAAGCCCCTATGGTGCCAGAACAGCAAAAAAACAAAACACATGGCATACTATTTTGGAAACTACACCCCTCAAGGCACATAACAAGGGGTCCAGTGAGCCTTGACACCCCACAGGTGCTTGACGACTTTTTTGTTAAATTCGGATGTTTTAAAGAAAAAAAAAAAATTCCACTAAAGTGCAGTTTTTTCCCCCAAATGTACCAATTCTACAAAGGGTAATGGGAGAAAAATCCCCCCAAAATTTGTAACACAATTTCTCCCGAGCACAGACATACCCCATATGTGGCCCTAAACTGTTGCCTTGAAATACGACAGGGCTCTGAAGTGCGCATTTGAGGCCTGAATAAGGAATTTTAAATAGGGGCGGACCCGGTTACAAGGACGGGGCTTGTCTCCACCAAAACCCTACAGCAGTGTTTCCCAAACAGGGTGCCTCCAGCTGTTGCAAGACTCACAGCCTGTCAGGACAGTCTATGGCTGTCCGGCAACACTGGGAGTTGTGGTTTTGCAACAGCTGGAGGCGCCATTTAGGAAACACTGCCGTATGAGACGTTTTTCATTTTTATTGGGGGGGGGGGGGGGGGGGCGACGTGTAAGGGGGTGTATATGTAGTGTTTTATTTTTTATTATTTGTTAGTGTAGTGTTTTTAGGGTACATTCACACAGGCAGGGGTTCACAATAAGTTTCCTTGAAGGAAACCCACTGTAGATCCGCCTGTGTGAATGTACCCTGTACATTCACATGGGGGGGGGGGGCCCAAACCTTCAGCGGTGGCAAAATGACAACTCCCAGAATGCACTGACAGACCGTACATGCTGGGAGTTGTAGTTTTACAACAGCTGTAGGCACACTGGTGGGGAATCACTGAGTTAGGAAACAGACTCTAGCTCAGTGTTTCCCAACCAGTGTGCCTACAGCTGTTGCAAAACTACAATTCCCAGCGTGGCCAGACAGTCAGGGATGCTGGGCATGTAGTTCTGCAATATCTGGCCCTTCAGATGTTGCAGAACTACAACTCCCAGCATGCCTGGACAGTCTGGGCATGCTAGGAGTTGTAGTTATGCAACAACTGGGGAAGAACAGTTTGGAGACCGCTAAGTAGTGGCCTCCAAACTGTAGCCCTCCAGATGTTGCAAAACTACAACTCCAAGCATGCCCAGACTGTCCAGGCATGTTGGGAGTTGTAGTTCTGCAACATCTGAAGGGCTAGATATTGCAGAACTACACGCCCAGCATCCCTGACTGTCTGGGCATGCTGGGAGTTGTAGTTTTGCAACATCTGGAGGGCTACAGTTTGGAGACCACCATATAGTGGTCTCCAAACTGTGCCACTTCAGATGTTGCAAAACTACAACTCCCAGCATGCCCAGACAGTCAGTGCATGCTGAAAGTTGTAGTTTTGCAACATCTGGAGGACCACAGTTTAGAGACCACTACACAGTGGTCTCCCAACTGTGACCCTCCAGATGTTGCAAAACTACAACTCCCAGCATGCCCAGACAGCCTTTGGCTGTGTGGGCATGCTGGGAGTTGTAGTTTTGCAGCTAATAGAAGGCCACAGTGAAGATCACTTATCGCGATCTTCACTGCAGCCTTCTCCGCCGCACTTTCCGGCCGCCGCTCTTCCTGCTTGCGCCACTGCTACGGGATGCCGCCTCCGAAGGTCCGGGTAAGTCGGGTCATGCTCCCCCCTCTCCGCCCGTGTTCCCCCGCTCTGTACCGACTTCCGATCGGTGGCCAGAGCGGGGGAAATTAACTCTAACCCCCCGCCCCCCTCCTGCCATTGGTGGTCAGCCTGACCGACCAATGGCAGAGGATAGGAGGGGGTGGCAACACTGCCACCTCGCTCCTATCCTTTAGGCTGGTCGGAGTTGGCTTTGACAGCTCCGGTCAGTCTTATTTTACGGGAGATCGGGTCTGAATTGACTTGCGATTTGCTGCGATTGCCAATATGGGGGGGGTCTAAGGACCCCCCTAGGCATTGCCACGGGATGCCTGCTGATAGATATCAGCAGTCATCATGGTCCGATCACCGCCAGGCGAGCGGCAGTGATCGGAAATGCCGAGGGCGTATGGATACGCCCTCCGCTCTTAAGTGACGGGACACGAGGGCTTATGCATACGGAGTTAAAAATAGCCTTTTTCCCAAACCATCCTACACTCATACTTTTTTCGTGTAAACCGATGACCTGAACCTAAAAATTATCAATATTGCCAAGTCAAAAATGATAAAGATGGCTAAGTCATCGGACTACTTGGCCCAAAAATTATTGAATATAAAAGGATAGTAGCATAAGGGAAAATTACATATTTTGAACTCAATACTTATGTGGGTATTTGTATAATTTAACATATTGCTAAATAATTTAACAACATAAGCTTAAAAAGTGAAGTCAAATTTTCCAGTATGTTATTCCTCAAGAGGCACTGGTTTAACCAGTTGGAGACGCAGGGTGTACAAGTACGCTCCCATTCCTGGAAATGTCCACTAGCCCCACAAAGATTAAAGCGGTGGCTGCGCAGGTAATGGTACGTTCCATCCATTCTAGGAAAAAATGTGTCTACATTCCCGCAAGAATGTCTGGCTGGTTATCATGGCAACAGAAAGCTAGTGGATAGCTTTCTGTCTTCTCAGTATGGGAGCCTGTAAGGTCCAGTGCTAGCCTGGACCATACAGGGAACTGTCATAACAGTTATACCATACTGCAGTAAATTTGTACTGCAGTATAGTATAACAGGTGAAAAGTGTGAAAATAAAATGTTTTTCAATAAACAGTGTAAAAAATTATATAAATACCCCTTTTCTAATAAAGCCCTGTATTACTAAATAATAAAAAAAAAAACTATACATAATAGGTATTGCCACATTCATAATGACTTTTACTTTAAAATGATGTTATTTGTCCCGCACAGTAAACATTGGTAACAAAAAACCCTACATAAAAATGCAAAATTTGCTAATTTTGTTTTAAAAACTGGAATAAAAAGGATCAAAAGGTAACATGTGTCCCAACAATAATACTAATAAAAAGTATGGCTTGTCCTGCAAAAAATAAGCCCTTACACAATGAGGTTGGATGAAAATTAAAAAGTTATGGCCACACAAACAGGGAAACCACGTGATTTAATGAGATAAAAAGACATTCACCTACACCACTCTTGATGAATACCCCCCCCCCAGTAAATAGACCCAGAAGGGCATGACTCTGTTCATTACATAAGAAAAGAATTATAAAACGGGCAGCGCTTATCCAAACAGTCACTTATGCCATTTATGTAGTAGAACTCGGTATATAGAGAGGGACACAGTTGACACGACACCTGTTGAGCCAAGACAATGGGGGACATATATCATTAGGTGTCTATTGTAGACACAGTTCTACCCTTTACACTGCTTGTCTAATTTACACTCTTGCTCAAGATTTACTAAAGTTGTGCATGTACTTTGATAAATTTTGTGCAAATAAAGAAAGGCCCCCCTCGCTCTACTGTGCATCCTTCTCTACCTCACACGGTACACTGCTCACTGCTCATAGCTAGAAGTGCTGGAGCAGCAGTGTGCGCCGAACAAAACTTTGCAGAATAGTAAAATCATAATTCTTTATCAAGTACACAGAGGGGAAGATTATCAAAGAATTTTGCGTAAAAAAAACTATTTTGGCGCAAAAAGTATCGACCACATTTTCAAAGAGCTTTGTGCCGCGGTTTACGCTGTTCATGTCAGTTTTGTAAAAGTGGGTGTGTCCACGTATATTGTCTGCTTAATATGATATTTTCAAAGGGGTGAGAGTCCAGTTTACATCAAAACTTTCACACCAGCTTTTTGATGTGTAGAAATCAAAGAAATGGTTGTAGTTTTATTGTTTCGTTGACTTTTTTCTTTTTTTTGGGGGGGGGGGGGGGAGGTGTCATGTAAGTAATTATTAAAAATTTATATATATATATATATATATATATATATATATATATATACTTTTATATATTTTTTTCTTGGTCACTGCACCTGCACTCACATTTAAGCTCAGAAAGGTTTTATTTATACAGTTATTGCTTGTCTGGGCACTAGTAACCATGGAATATTTCGTGAGATGTTTCCACCAGAATTTTCTTGGATGTAAAAGTTGGCACAAAAATTGCCGATTTTGGCACCAAACTCGGCAATTTTGGCATAAAAAAATCTCATGGTTGCAACAAAAAAATATTTTGGTGCAAAAAAAATAAACAAAAGTGGCACAAAAATGAATTTTCACATATTTTCAAAGCAACAAAAGAGACCTTTGAAAATGTGAGGAGAAAAAAAAGGTGTGAATAATAACAGTAGTTTTTGAGAATCTCCCCCAGAATGTCTGGGTTTAAAAAATATGTAATTTTGCTGAATAATCTGTCCCCTTAACTCTAAATCAGTGTTTACCAACCAGAATGCCTCCAAGTTTTGCAATACTTGGCATGCTGGGAGTTGAAGTTCTGCAAAAGCTGGAGGCACCCTGTTAGCAGAAATTAGTGTGCAACATGGGTATGTAGCAGAGCTGAATGTGATTATGTGTAAGCATGACCACACACACACTCAACATTGTTACATACACCTGATCACACACTCAGGTCTGCTAAATACACCTGATCACACACTCAGCTCTGCCTAATATACACACTCACACACTCAACTCTGCTACATACACACAACCACTCAGCACTGCTACATGCACACATTCACATACTCAGCTCTGCTACATACATACATTCACACACTCAGCTCTGCTACATGCACACACACACTCAGCTTTGCTACATATACACACTCACACACTCAGATCTGCTACATACACACAATCACACACTCAACTTTGCTACATACACACACTTACACACTTAGCTCTGCTACATACACACACTCACACACTTAGCTCTGCTACACACGCACTTATACACTCAGTTCTGCTACATACACACTCACACACTCAACTTTGCTACATACACACACTTACACACTCAACTCTGCTACATACACACATTCACACACTCAAATCTGCTACATACACACACTCAACTTTGCTACATAAACACACTCAGCTCTGCTACATACACACATTTACACATTCAACTCTTCTACATACACACACTCACACTCAACTCTGCTCCATATACACACTCAGCTCTGCTACATACACACACTCACACACTCCACTCTGCTACATACACTCACACACTCAACTCTGCTACATACACACAACCAAACACTCAGCACTGCTACATACACACATTCACATACTCAGCTCTGCTACATACATACATTCACACACTCAGCTCTGCTACATGCACACTCACACACTCAGCTCTGCTACATATACACACTCACACACTCAACTTTGCTACATACACACACTTACACACATAGCTCTGCTACATACACACACTCACACACTTAGCTCTGCTACACACACTCTTATACAGTCAGTTCTGCTACATACACACTCACACACTCAACTTTGCTACATACACAAATTCACACACTCAAATCTGCTACATACACACACTCAACTTTGCTACATAAACACACTCAGCTCTGCTACATACACACATTTACACATTCAACTCTTCTACATACACACTCACACTCAACTCTGCTCCATATACACACTCAGCTCTGCTACATACACACACACTCCACTCTGCTACATACACACACTCACACATTCAACTCTGCTACATACACACACTCACACTCAACTATGCTGCATATACATACTCAGCTTTGCTACATACACACATTCACACTTAACTCTGCTACATACACACATTAACACACTCAACTCTGCTACATATACACACTCAGCTCTGCTACATACACACATTCACACACTCAGGTCTGCTACATTCACACTCTTACATACTCAGCTTTGCTACATACACACACTTACACACTCAGCTCTGCTACATGCACATACTCACACACTCATTTCTGCTACATACACACACTCGACTCTGCTACATACACTCACTCAACACTGCTACATACACACACTTACAAACTCAGCTCTATTACACACACTCAACTCTGCTACATACACACACTCAAACACTCAACTCTGCTACATACACACACTCACGCACTAAACTCTGCTACATACATTCACACACTAAACTCTGCTACATACACACACACTCAACTCTGCTACATACACACATTCACACACTCAACTCTGCTATATATACACACTCAGCTCTGCTACATATACACATTCACACACTCAACTCTGCTACATACACTCAGTCACACACTCAGCTCTGCTACATACACACACTTACACACTCAGCTCTGCTACATACACACACTCACACACCTGCCTCTGCTACATACACATACTAACACATATACATAGACCTAACAGCGATATCTTCTTGTCTCTCCCTGCACATACAGTGGTATATTCTTAGCTGTGGTCACCATGGTTACACTACACAGGTGATATCTCCTGCACTCATCAAGAGCAGCTGGGGAGTTTGAATTTTACACAGTTTGAAGTCTGAACTGTGCCGGAAGTATTTCACCTGCACTATAACCTGATGTATTTTCCAGTTGAATCAGGTTAGACTGCGGGTGAAGGGGTGATCATAAGTGGTCTATAATCATTAAATTTTTTTTAAAAGGTACATGAAAAAGATTTTAAGTATCACAGAGATAATCTGACTGGCGACAAAAGCATAGTAATCTCCGCAATCCAAATGGAAAATTAAATGCATGATTTAGAGCATCTTGCTAAGTGCAGTCCAAGATGGCTTTAAAAATATGGTCATCCCGCAAGATTTCTGTCGGTAAATGAAATGTACGCAGTTAATACATTTGTGTGTACTAAATATGTCACTCCAAGGTACACCAAAACTTACACATCTGGAGGAAATGCTCCACCAGAATGTGCGCAAAAAAAGACGCAAAAAAACAGCTTGCGCAAAACTTTGCGCAAAAAATTAAACACAATGTGTGTAAGCACTCCCTTCTCCAATTTCCCCAAATAGCAGGGGGGTGAAAGATATTGTAGGGAAAGAGTATAAAGAAAAAGGGGGGAGGTGTAGAATGTATTTGACTGATTTCACATTGGGGTGACCAAAACTAGGCAACCAGTACTACTCGCCAAGTTCGCACAAAAAAAGTCCCCTCCAGGAGCTCACAATTTATCAAAACCTGTGCAGAGGAAATGTTGCCCAGTTGCCCATAGCAACCAATCAGCTTGCTTATTTTATTTTTAACAAGGCCTCTGCAAAATTAATTTTAATCTGACAATGAAAATTAATCTGATTGGTTGCTATTGGCAATTTGTCAACTTTTCCTTTGCACAGATTTTGATAAATCTCACCAAAAATCTCTAAAGGATGAAAGATGATACTCTTCCTGTACATAGGTTTTGATAAATATCCCATGTGTCTAGAAGTTCAGCACTGAGGCCATTGAAATGATTGTGTTAGTTACATGAATCTGGTGTTAATAGTGAGAAATGTATAGAAAAACATGTAGTGTCCTACCTGTGCCGTCCATCAGATGAATGTTGCTGCATCCTAGGAGTTTGTTAAAAGGGAATAGAAAACAGAGCTATTTGTTTCCAAAAACAGCACCATACCTGTCCTCATGTTGTATGTAATATTACAAGTTTTCTCCATTCCCTTTTGAAGAATTGAGCAGCGATATCACACACAACATTAGGACAGAGGTGGTGCAGTTTTCAGAAGAAATCAGCTCGGATTTTCTCATCCTGGATTACCCCTTTCAACTTCTCTTTGCTGAATGTTTTCTTTATCCTGTCCTAGGCATTTTGAAGGCATGCTAGGAACCAATCTTCTTGGTTTGTTGGTTGTATTCGGCTGCTCCTGGCCATCCTCCCTCTGATCCTTGAAATGTCTTGTCTTCTTTGTTGCCTGATTATAAGAAAGGCAAAGATATAGCTAATCCCTTGTGAGGTCACATGTGTGATGTCACCAACCTTGTCTCACAGTTCTATAAGCGAGGGAAGAAATGTAAAAAACACACACACATATAATATATATATATAGATAGATACTTGTCTCTATTGCTATGGAAAAGGGTAATTTTTGAATTTTTCTGCCATTTTCTTCTACATAGCAGTTCTATTCTGCATGCTTTAATCTATATATCTATCTATATATATGTGTGTATGTGTGTACGTTCCGGCATCACGTCCAAACGGCTAAAGATATTAACATGAAACTTGGTACACATGTTACTTATATGTCAACAACAAACATAGGATAGGTGATTTAACCCTTACTCACCCCCATTTGCCAGGGGCGGGGTTTATGTTTAAAGTCCCATACAAGTCAATGGGAAATGTATGTTCCCACATAACTTCAAGAGATATTTCAATACCTGGTACACATATTACTGGTCAGGATAGGAGGTCGGGATATGAGGACTGGAAAGGAGGATGGGATAGAAGGTCGGGATAGGAGGACGGGATAGGAGGATGGGATATGAGAACGTGATAGGAGGAAGGGATAGGGGACTGGATAGGAGGTCGGGATAGGAGGTCGAGATAGGAGGACGGGATAGGAGGTCAAGATAGGAGGTCGAGATAGGAGGTCGAGATAAGAGGTCAAGATAGGAGGTCAAGATATGATGACGAGATAGGAGGTCGGGATAGGAGGTTGGGATATGAGGATGGGATATGGGGTTGGGATATGACAACAATATATGAGGAGGGGATATGAAATCAAAAGCTTCCTCCTTTGTTTATTTTCCTCCCCAACAAGGATTAGAAAGGAAAAACCGGGCAATGCCGGGTATTCAGCTAGTATATATATATAAAACTCAATGGGGGAGATTTAACAAAACTTGTGCAGAGCAAGAGTGGTGCAGTTGCCCTTGGCAACCAATCAGATTGCTTCTTTCATTTTACAGAGGCCTTTTAAAAAAAGGAAAGAAGCAAGCTGATTGGTTGCTATGGGCAACTGGGCAACTTTTCCTGTGGACAGGTTTTGATAAATCTCCCCCAATGTGAGTGTGTGTATGTATGTGTGTATGTTCCAGCATCACGTCCAAACGGCAAAAGATATTAACATGAAACTTGGCACACATGTTACTTATATGTCAACAACAAAGATAGGATAGGTGATTTAACCCTTACTCAACCCCATTTGCCAGGGTTAGGGTTTTTGTTTAAAGTCCCATACAAGTCTATGGAAAATACTGCATAACTTTTGAAATGGCTGGAGATATTTCGATAATACCCTTAACTACCCCCATTTGTGAGGGTCAGGGTTTTTGTTTAACCCCTTCACAACGAGTGATGTACATGTACGGCGCCACGAAGTGTCACTTGGCGCGCGGCGACGTACATGTACGCCGCGGGGTTCCGGGAGCGCCACGTCACCGGTAGCGGATGACGTCACCGGTTATCTAACAGCAGGCATCCCAGCACATCGCCGAGGGGGGTACTGAGACCCCCCCATGACCGCGATGGGCACAAATAGCAGGTCAATTCAGACCTGCGATCTGCGCGATTCCGGGTCATACGGGTCACTGGTGACCCGGAAAATAAGAGGGATCGGGGGTGTCTGAGACACTCTTGATCCCCCTGAAGGGATAGGAGTTTGGTGGCAAGGGTGCCACCCCTCCTATCCCTGCTATTGGTCGGCCGAGCAACCGACCAATAGCAGACTGGGGGAGGGGGGGTTAAAGTTTGGTTTCCCCGCTTTACCCACCTATCGGTGTCCGGGCAAAATGGGGGAACTGTCCAGGGACCGGCGCCGAAGGTCCCTTACCTGGATCCCGGAACCCGGAGCGCGATCCTCCATGCGGGGATCCCCCATGTGCGGCGGCGGCAACAATTCATCCAGGTCCTGCCAGGTGAGTTGTTGCCTAGCAACATCCGGAGGACCACAGTTTACAGAGGGGTTCAGGTTGTAGATCACTATGCAGTGGTCTCAAACTGTAGACCCCCAGATGTTGCAAAACTACAACTCTCAGCATGCCCAGAAAGCAGTTTGCTGTCTGTGCATGCTGCGAGTTGTAGTTTTGCAACATCTGGAGGGCCACAGTTTAGAGACCACTGGACAGTGATTTACAACCTGAACCCCTCTAAATCTTGCAAAACTACAACTCCCAGCATTCAGGAACAGCATAAGGCTGTCTTGGCATGCTGGGAGTTGTACTTGCGTGCCACCTGCCGTTGCATAACTACATCTCCCAGCATGCCCTTCCGCAATCAGTACATGCTGGGAGTTGTAGTTTTGCAACAGCTGGAGGCACACTGGTTGGAAAATACTGAGTTAGGTCATAGAACCTAATTCAAGGTTTTTCAACCAGTGTGCCCCCAGCTGTTGCAAAACTACAACTCCCAGCATGCATGGTCTGTCAGTGTATGCTGGGAGTTGTTGTTTTGACCCCCATCCCATGTGAATGTACAGGCCACATTCACACTGGAGGCAGATTACAGTGAGTTCCCCGCTTCAAGTTTGAGCTGCAGCAAATTTTCCGCCGCAGCTCAAACTCCTAGCGGGAGACTCAGTGTAATCTGCCTCCAGTGTGAATGCAACCTAAAAACACTACACTACACCAACATAAAATAAAGAGTAAAACACTACATATACACACATACACTACCCCCCCTACCACCCCCCTTCCCCAATAAAAATGAAAAACTTATTGTACGGCAGTGTTTCTAAGATGGAGCCTCCAGCTGTTGCAAAACAAAAACTCCCAGCATTTCTGGCCAGCAATTGACTGTCCAAGCATGCTGGGAGTTTTACAACAGCTGGAGGCACCCTGTTTGGGAATCACTGGCATAAAATACCCCTATGTCCCTAATTCAGGCCTCAAATGCGCATGGCACTCTTATTTTGAAGCCCTGTTGTATTTCAAGGCAACAGTATAGGGTCACATATGGGGTATCACTGTACTTGGGAGAAACTGCCTAACAAATTTTGGGGGGCTTTTTCTCCTTTTACCCCTTATGAAAAGGAACAGTTGGGGTCTACACCAGCATGTTAGTGTAAAAAAATAAACATTTTTACACTAACATGCTGGTGTTGCCCTATACTTTTCATTTTCACAAGAGGTAAAAGGGAAAAACGCCCCCCAAAATTTGTAACGCAATTTCTCCCGAGTACGGAGATACCCCTTATGTGGGCGCAAAGTGCTCTGGGGCACACAACAAGGCCCAGAAGGGAGAGTGCGCCATGTACATTTGAGGTGATTTGCACAGGTGTGGCTGATTGTTACAGCGGTTCTGACAAAACACACCCACATGTGACCCCATTTTGGAAACTACACCCCTCACAGATTTTCCTTACAAGCAGAGAGCTTCAAAGTTAGAAAAATGCGAAATTTAAAATTTTTTCATCAAATTTGGGGATTTTTCACCAAGAAAGGTTGCAAGTTACCACAAAAATTTACCACTATGCTAAAGTAGAATATGTCACGAAAAAACAATCTCAGAATCAGAATGATAAGTAAAAGCATTCCAGAGTTATTAATGTTTAAAGTGACAGTGGTCAGATTTGCAAAAAAGGGCTTCGTCCTAGAGGTGAAAATGGGCTGCATTAAAGTCCCATGCAAATCATTGGGAAATGTATGTTCCCACATAACTTCCGTACAGCTGAAGATATTTCAATAATACCTGGTACACATATTACTTGTATGTCAAATAAAAAGATATGATAGTTAAATTAACCCTTACATACACCCTTATATAAAAGATGGGTTTTTGTTTCAAGTCCCATGCAAGTATATGGGACTTCCAGTACCTTACTCCACAAGCTCCGTTCTGCATCTCCTGGTGAATGTGTCAATCTGGCTTGCAAGCCACACCCCATCTCACATAGACAAGCCCACATTTTAAGCCCCACTCCTTATATTATCTACCCTTATTGTGCATCGGTCTGGCTTGCAAATCACGCCCGGTCCCACAAAGCCACGTCCCCTTCTATTTTGAGCTTACAATATCTTCATCACAAATCAGTCTCATCTGAGGACAGGATAGGAGGATGGGACATAAGGAAGGGATATGAGGTCGGGATATGAGGACAGGATATGAGGATGGGCTATAAGGATGGTATATGAGGTCGGGATATAAAGAGGGGATGTGGGGATAGGATATGAGGATGGGATATAAGGTCGGGATATGAGGATGGGATATGAGGTCAAGATAGGAGGTGGGAATATGAGGACAGGATATAAGGATGGGATATGAGGTTGAGATATGAGGACAGAATATGAGAATGGAATATGAGGACGGGATAGGAGGTCGAGATATGAGGACAGGATTTGAGGATGGGATATGAGGATAGCATATAAGGTCGGGATATGAGGACAGGATATGAAGTCAGGATATGAGGACGGGATATGAGGTTGGGACATAAGGACGGGATATGAGGTCAGCATATGAGGATGGGATATGAGGATAGCATATGAGGACAGGATATGAGGATGGGACATAAGGACGGGATATGAGGTTGTGATATGAGGATGGGATATGAGGACAGAATATGAGGTCAGGATATGAGGATGGGATGTGGGGATGGGATAGGAGGATGGGATATTAGGTCTGAATAGGAGGACAGCATATGAGGATGGCATACAAGGTCGGGATATGAGAATGGGATATGAGGACAGGATAGGAGGTCGGGATAAGAGGATGGGATATAAGGTCGGGATATGAGGTAGGGATATGAGGACAAGATGTGAGGACGGGATGTGAGGTCGCGATATGAGGACAGGATATTAGGTCGTGATAAGAGGATGGATATGAGGACAGGATATGAGGTCGGGATATGAGGAAGGGATATGAGGATTGGATTGGAGGTCAAGATAGGAGGTCGGGATAGGAGGTCGAGATAGAAGGATGGGATATGGGGACGGGATATGAGGACGGGATAGGAGGACGGAATAGGAGGTCGGTATAAGAGGTCAGAATAGGAGGACGGGATAGGACGACGGGATAGGAGGCTGAGATATGATGACGGGATAGGAGATTGGGATATGAGGACGGGATATGGGGTTGGGATATGACAACAATATATGAGGACGGGATATGAAGTCAAAAGCTTCCTCCTTTGTTTATTTTCCTCCCCAACAAGGATTAGGAAGGAAAAACTGGGCAATGCTGGGTATTCATCTATTATATATATATAAAACTCAATGAGGGAGATTTATCAAAACTTGTGCAGAGCAAGAGTGGTGCAGTTGCCCATGGCAACCAATCAGATTGCTTCTTTCATTTTACAGAGGCCTTATTAAAAACGGAAAGAAGAAAGCTGATTGGTTGCTATGGGCAACTGAACAACTTTTCCTGTGGACAGGTTTTGATAAATCTCCCCCAATGTGTGTGTGTATGTATGTGTGTATATGTTCCAGTATCACGTTTAAACGGCAAAAGATATAAACATGAAACTTGGCACACACGTTACTTATATGTCAACAACAAAGATATGATAGGTGATTTAACCCTTACTCAACCCCATTTGCCAGGGTCAGGGTTTTTGTTTAACCCCTTCATGACCCAGCCCATTTTCACCTTCATGACCTGGGCATTTTTTGAAAATCTGACCACTGTCACTTTAAACATTAATAACTTTGGAATGCTTTTACTTATCATTCTGATTCCGAGATTGTTTTTTTGTGACATATTCTACTTTATGTTATTGGTAAAATTTCACTGATATTTGTATCCTTTCTTGGTAAAAAATCTAAAAATTTCATGAAAATTTTGAAAATTTAGCATTTTTCTAACTTTGAAAGTCTCTGCTTGAAAGGAAAATGGATATTCCAAATAAATTACATATTGATTCACATATACAATATGTCTACTTTGTGTTTGCATAAAAAAATTGACAAGTTTTTACTTTTGGAAGACACCAGAGGGCTTCAAAGTTCCGCAGCAATTTTCCAATTTTTCTCAAGATTTTCAAAATCGTAATTTTTCAGGGCCCAGTTCAGGTTGGAAGTGGATTTTAAGGGTCTTCATATTAGAAATACCCCATAAATGACCCCATTATAAAAACTGCACCCCCCAAAGTATTCAAAATGACATTCAGTAAGTGTTTTAACCCTTTAGGTGTTTCACAGGAATAGCAGCAAAGTGAAGAAGAAAATTCTAAATCTTCATTTTTTACACTCGCATTTTCTTGTAGACCCAATTTTTGAATTTTTACAAGGGGTAAAAGGAGAGAAATCACCCTAAAATTTGTAACCCAATTTCTCTCGAGTAAGGAAATACCTCATATGTGTATGTAAAGTGTTCGGCGGGCGCAGTAGAGGGCTCAGAAGGGAAGGAGCAACAGTGGGATTTTGGAGAGTGAGTTTTTCTGAAAGGGTTTTTGGGGGGCATGTCCCATTTAGGAAGCCCCTATGGTGCCAGAACAGTGGACCCCCCCCACATGTGACCCCATTTTGGAAACTATACCCCTCATGGAATTTAATAAGGGGTGCAGTGAGCATTTACACCCCACTGGCGTTTGACAGATATTTGAAACAGTGGACTGTGCAAATCAAAAATTTTATTTTTCATTTTCACAGACCACTGTTCCAAAAATCTGTCATACACCAGTGGGGTGTAAATGCTCACTGCACCCCTTATTAAATTCCGTGAGGGGTGTAGTTTCCAAAATGGGGTCACATATGGATATTTATTGTTTTGCGTTTGTCAGAACTGCTGTAACAATCAGCCACCCCTGTGCAAATCGCCTCAAATGTACATGGCGCACTCTCCCTTCTGGGCCTTGTTGTGCGCCCCCAGAGCACTTTGTGCCCACATATGGGGTATCTCCGTAGTCGGGAGAAATTGCGTTACAAATTTTGGGGGTCTTTTTTCCCTTTTACCTCTTGTGAAAATGAAAAGTATAGGGCAACACCAGCATGTCAGTGTAAAAAATTTATTTTTTTACACTAACATGCTGGTGTAGACCCCAACTTCACCTTTTCATAAGGGGTTAAAGAAGAAAAAGCCCCCCAAAATTTGTAAGGCAATTTCTCCCGAGTACGGCGATACCCCATATGTGTCCCAAAACTGTTGCCCTGAAATACGACAGGGCTCCAAAGTGAGAGAGCGCCATGCGCATTTGAGGCCTGAATTAGGGATTTGCATAGGGGTATTCTATGCCAATGATTCCCAAACAGGATGCCTCCAGCTGTTGCAAAACTCCCAGCATGCCTGGACAGTCAATGGCTGTCCGGCAATACTGGGAGTTATTATTTTGCAACAGCTGGAGGCTCCGTTTTGGAAACAGTAGCGTACCAGACGTTTTTCATTTTTTGGGGGGAGGGGGGCTGTGTAGGGGTATGTGTATATGTAGTGTTTTTAACTTTTTATTTTAGGTTAGTGTTAGTGTAGTGTAGTGTTTTTAGGGTACAGTCACATGGGCAGAGGTTCACAGCAAGTTTGCCGCTGGAAGTTTGAGCTGCAGTGCAAAATTTGCGCCATCTCAAACTTGCAGCACTCACTGTAAACCTCCGCCCATGTGAGTGTACCCTGTACATTCACATTGGGGGGGGGGGGGGGGGTCAAACATCCAGCTGTTGCAAACTCCGAGCATGCCCTTTGGCTGTCCGTGCATGCTGGGAGTTGTAGTTTTGCAACAGCTGGAGGAACGCTGGTTTGGAAACACTAAGTTAAGTAATAAACTTTCAAGTGTTTTGCAACCAAACTTATTGTTTCCAAACCAGTGTGCCTCCAGCTGTTGCAAAACTACAACTCCCAGCATGCATGGTCTGTCAGTGCATGCTGGAAGTTATAGTTTTGCAACAATTGCAACAGCTGGAGGCACTGAGGTAGGAAACGGACAATGTTTCCCAACTAGTGTGCCTCCAGTTGTTGCAAAACTACAACTCCCAGCATGCCCAGACTGCCCAGACTGCCCAGGCATGCTGGAAGTTGTAGTTCGGCAATATCTGAAGGATCAGATGTTGCCGAACTACAACTTCCAGCATGCTTGGGCAGTCTGGGCATGCTGGAAGTTGTAGTTTTGCAACATCTGGAGGTCCACAGTTTGGAGACCACTGTATAATGGTCTCCAATCTGTGCTCTTCCAGATGTTAGAGAACTACAACTCCCAGCATGCCTGGACAGACTGAGCATGCTGAGATTTGTAGTTTTGCAACATCTGGAAGAGCACAGATTGGAGACCATTATACAGTGGTCTCCAAACTGTGGACCTCCAGATGTTGCAAAACTACAACTCCCAGCATGCCCAGAAAGCCAAAGGCTGTCTGGGCATGCTGGGAGTTGCAGTTTTGAAACTCTCAGAGGCAGCAGTGAGATCGCTTTACGGCGATCTCACTGCTGCCAATGAAGATGCCGCCCTGCTGCCGGAAACTCACCTCCGGGACGCAGCGCAGCCAGGACCGCATGGAGGACGCCGGGACCGCCGGGACCGCTCGGGACACCGCTCGGACGGGTAAGTGATGCCGGGGGACGGGTCAGGGACACTTAGCAGAGCGGTGTGTGTCCCGATCCCCGTGATCGGGACTCACACACCGCGCTGCTAAGTATTTTCATAGCGAAACGCTTCTATCAGCTAGTCAGATTTGACCAGCTGATAGCAGCGATCGCTGGGGGGGGTGGGGGATGAAACCCCCCGTGGTCGCACGGTAAGATGGCTGGCTATCAGTGATAGCCACTATCTTTCCGGGCGCTGCGGGGTGCCGCGAGTAGCGGCAGTAATGTTCATGACGTACCTGTATGTCATGGGTCGGGAACACCTTGCCATCCATGACGTACAGGTATGTCATATGTCGGGAAGGGGTTAAAGTCCCATACAAGTCTATGGAAAATATATGTTACTGCATAACTTTCCAAAATCACGTGTTACTTTTATGACCACTTAAACTATAGGATAGTTAATTTATCCCTTAACTACCCCCATTTGTCAGGGTCGGGGTTTTTGTTTAAAGTCCCATGCAAATCATTGGGAAATGTATGTTCCGACATAACTTCCGTACAGCTGGAGATATTTCAATAATACCTGGTACACATATTACTTATATGTCAAATGAAAAGATATGATAGTTAAATTAACCCTTACATACACCCTTTTTTTTAAATAAAAGATGGGTTTTTGTTTTAAGACCCATTCAAGTATATGGGACTTCCAGTACCTTACTCCACAAGCATCTCCTGGTGAATGTGTCAATCTGGCTTGCAAGCCATACCCCATCTCACATAGACAAGCCCACATTTTAAGCCCCACTCCTTATATTATCTACCCTTTTATGTGCATCGGTCTGGCTTGCAAATCATGCCCAGTCCCACAAAGCCATGTCCCCTTCTATTTTCAGCTTACAATATCTTCATCACAAATCAGTCCCATCTGAGGATAGGATATGAGGATGGGATATAAGGTCGGGATATGAGGATGGGATATGAGGTCAAGATAGGAGGTGGGAATATGAGGACAGGATATAAGGATGGGATATGAGGTTGAGATATGAGGACAGAATATGAGAATGAAATATGAGGACGGGATAGGAGGATGGGACATAAGGACGGGATATGAGGTTGTGATATGAGGATGGGATATGAGGACTGGATTGGAGGACGGGATATTAGGTCTGGATAGGAGGACAGCATATGAGGATGGCCTATGAGGTCGGGATATGAGAATGGGATATGAGGACAGGATATGAGGTCGGGATATGAGGACAGGATAAGAGGAGGGGATATAAGGTCGGGATATGAGGTAGGGATATGAGGACAAGATGTGAGGACGGGATGTGAGGTCGGGATATGAGGACAGGATATTAGGTCGTGATAAGAGGATGGATATGAGGACAGAATATGAGGTTGGGATACACTAATACTGTTCTCACTTTGCCAAGTTATCGGACAACCTGGCCCCAAAATGATGGATTATAAAAGGATAGCAGCATAAGGGAAAAATACACATTTTGAACCCAAAAACTAGGAATCGACCGATATAGTTTTTTTAGGGCCGATACCGATAATCGGTGGAGGTTAGGGCCGATACCAGAATATCGGTATAAGTTATTGGCTATTTATCCCCCCTCGACACCGCTGCAGGTCATTGATTTAAAGCGGGCGCTTTAAATCAATGCACTGCAGTGGCTTTTGCGGTGCCATAGGCCGCCGCCACCCGCTTCTCTCCCCCTACCTGTCAGGGTGGTCCGGGCCATCCATCCTTCCTGTAGTGTCCGGTGTGAGGTGTTTTTTTGCGCCCCCGTGGATCCATGCGTCCGCTCCTCCCCCAGCTCTCCAAACATTTCCGAAGCTAGAACTGGGGGAGGGCAGAACAAGGGGAGGGAGGAGGTTTACGCCCCCTCCCTCATCTCCCCTCACTGAGCTCGGCTGGACGCAGATCTCTACGGCACGCCCCCTCCCTGAGTACATAGATCTCCACGGCAGGTCCCCTCCCTCATCTCCCCTCCCTGAGGACGTAAATCTCCACAGCAGGTCCCCTCCCTCATCTCCCCGAGCTGAGGACGTAGAGCAGTGCTCCCAATGTGCTCTATGTGTAAAGGGGGACATGCTGCACGGGCTAAAGGGGGACATACTGCACGGGCTAAAGGGGGATATACTGCATGGGCTAAAGGGGACATACTGTATGGGCTAAAGGGGACATACTGTATGGGCTAAAGGGGGACATACTGCATGGGCTAAAGGGGACATACTGCATGGGCTAAAGGGGACATACTGCATGGGCTAAAGGGGACATACTGCATGGGCTAAAGGGGACATACTGTATGGGCTAAAGGGGGACATACTGTTCAGGCTAAATGTTCCCCTTTAGCCCGTGCAGTATGTCCCCTTTTAGCCCATACAGTATGTCCCCCTTTAGCCGGTACAGTATGTCCCCCTTTAGCCCATACAGTATGTCCCCCTTTAGCCCATACAGTATGTCCCCCTTTAGCCCGTACAGTATGTCCCCCTTTAGCCCATACAGTATGTCCCCCTTTAGCCCGTACAGTATGTCCCCCTTTAGCCCGTGCAGTATGTCCCCCTTTAGCCCATACAGTATGTCCCCCTTTAGCCCATACAGTATGTCCCCCTTTAGCCCATACAGTATGTCCCCCTTTACACATAGAGCTCATTGGGAGCACTGCTCTATGTCCTCAGCTCGGGGAGATGAGGGAGGGGACCTGCCGTGGAGATTTACGTTCTCAGGGAGGGAAGATGAGGGAGGGGACCTGCCGTGGAGATCTATGTCCTCAGGGAGGGGGCGTGCCGTAGAGATCTGCGCCCAGCCGAGCTCAGGGAGTTGAGGGAGGGGGCGTGAACCTCCTCCCTCCCCTTGCTCTGCCCTCCCCCAGTTCTAGCTTCGGAAATGTTCGGAGAGCTGGGGGAGGAGCGGACGCATCGATCTACGGGGGCGTAAAAAACCACCTCACACCGGCGGCATTCCGGGTGGAGGGTGAACCGGTCCGGGCTGTCCTTCTCCGGCGGTCATCTTTTCCACTTCGGGCAGGCTCCGGCCTAGTACGCTGCATAGACGCCGCTGCGCAGTGACGCCCGTGCGCAGCGACGCACCTGACTTCACGGCGTAGCGGCGTCTATGCAGCTACTAGGCCGGAGCCTGCCCGGAGTGGAGAAGATGACCGCCGGAGAAGAAGGACAGCCCGGACCGGTTCACCCTTCACCCGGAACGCCCCCGGACACTACAGGAACGATGGATGGCCCGGACCACCACCATTACAGGTAAGTTGAATTTTTTTAATTGACTCGGAGGGTGGGGGAGGGGCCCGACCGGTATAGCGGTATGGGCTAAAATCCATATCGGTATACCGCCCAGCATCACGGTGGGGGTGAGACGCGGTGCGGTGGGTCGGGGGGGTGGTCGCGGTGCGGTGGGTCGGGGGGGCATTCGCTGTGCGGCGGGTCGGGGGGGGGGGGTGGTGGTCGCGGTGCGGTTGGGGCGGCGCGGGGGCGGGGCATTATCGGCTTATCGGCAAGGTATCGGCAAAATCGTGATTATCGGCCGATAATATCGGCCATACCGATAATCGGTCGATCCCTACCAAAAACCCATTCAAAATACAGGCCTACGTCCTCCCCTTCAACCTGCCTGTCCATCTCCAAATATACCCTTTTTAATAATAATAATACGCTCCTCCTTTGCATTGAAAAAAAGCAAACAGTAAAGTTGCCACATGCAGCCATCCTTTCATCCATTTGTCCTTCTCCACCTATTTTCCCAAACCATGCACTCATACTGTTCTCATTTTGCCAAGTTATCGGACAACCTGGCCCCAAAATTATGGACTATCAAAGGATAGCAGCATAAGGGAAAAATACACATTTTGAACCCAAAAACCCATTTGAGTTTTTAAGTTCAAAATACAGGCCTACCTCCTCCCCTACAGCCTGCCTGTCCATCTCCAAAAATAGCCTTTTAACAATTATATGCTCCTCTTTAGCTTTGAAAAAAAGCAAACAGTAAAGTTGCCATATGCTGCTATCCTTTCATCCATTTGTCCTTTTACACCTATTTTCCCAAACCATCATACACTCATACTGTTATCTTGTCGCCAAGTTATCGTACTACCTGGCCCAAAAATGATGGATTATAAGAGGGTAGCAGCATAAGGGAAAATTACACATTTTCAAACCGAAAAACCCATGAGGGTTTTCAGGTTCATAATGCAGGTCAGTAAAGTTGCCATATGCTGCCATCCTTTCATTTATTTGTCGGCACTGGTTTAACCAGTTGAAGACGTAGGGTGTACAGGTACGCTCCCATTCCTGGAAATGTCCACTAACCCCACAATGAGTAAAGCGGTGAATGCGTTCCATTCATTACAGGAAAAATTGTGTCTATATTCCCGCAATATTATCAACGCGACCTGGCTGATTACCATGGCAACAGAAAGCCAGTGGATAGCTTCCTATCTTCTCAGTATGGAAGCCTGTAAGGTCCAGTCCTAGCCTGAATTGTACAGGTGAACTGTCATAGCAGTTATACTATACTGCAGTTAAGTTGTACTGCAGTATAGTTTAACCCCTTAAGGACTGAGCCCTTTTTCACCTTAAGGACTCGGCCATTTTTTGCAAATCTGACCACTGTCACTTTAAACATTAATAACTATGGAATGCTTTTAGTTATCATTCTGATTCCGAGATTGTTTTTTCGTGACATATTCTACTTTAACGTAGTGGTAAAATTTTTTGGTAACTTGCATCCTTTCTTGGTGAAAAATCCCAAAATTTCATGAAAAATTTGAAAATTTTGCATTTTTCTGACTTTGAAGCTCTCTGCTTGTAAGGAAAATGGATATTCCAAATAATTTTTTTTTTATTCACATATACAATATGTCTACTTTATATTTGCATCATAAAATTGATGAGTTTTTACTTTTGGAAGACACCAGAGGGCTTCAAAGTTCAGCAGCAATTTTCAAATTTTTCACAAAATTTTGAAACTCGCTTTTTTTCAGGGACCAGTTCAGGTTTGAAGTGGATTTGAAGGGTATTAATATTAGAAATACCCCATAAATGACCCCATTATAAAAACTGCACCCCAAAGTATTCAAAATGACATTCAGTCAGCGTTTTAACCCTTTACGGGTTTCACAGGAATAGCAGCAAAGTGAAGGAGAAAATTCACAATCTTCATTTTTTACACTCGCATGTTCTTGTAGACCCAATTTTTTAATTTTTGCAAGGGGTAAAAAGGAGAAAATTTTTACTTGTATTTGAAACCCAATTTCTCTCGAGTAAGCACATACCTCATATGTCTATGTAAAGTGTTCGGCGGGCGCAGTAGAGGGCTCAGAAGGGAAGGAGCGTCAAATGGTTTTTGGGGGGCATGTCACATTTAGGAAGCCCCTATGGTGCCAGAACAGCAAAAAACCCCACATGGCATACCATTTTGGAAACTAGACCCCTCGGGGAACGTAACAAGGGGTAATGTAAACCTTAATACCCCACAGGTGATTCACAACTTTTGCATATGTAAAAAAAAAAAAAAAATTTTTACCTAAAATGCTTGGTTTCCCTAAAGTTTTACATTTTTAAAAAGGGTAATAGCAGAAAATACCCCCCAAAATTTGAAGCCCAATTTCTCCCGATTCAGAAAACACCCCATATGGGGGTGAAAAGTGCTCTGCTGGCGCACTACAGGTCTCAGAAGAGAAGGAGTCACATTTGGCTTTTTTGAAGGAAATTTTGCTCTGGGGGCATGCCGCATTTAGGAAGCCCCTATGGTGCCAGGACAGCAAAAAAAAAACACATGGCATACCATTTTGGAAACTAGACCCCTCGGGGAACGTAACAAGGGGTAAAGTGAACCTTAATACCCTACAGGTGTTTCACGACTTTTGCATATGTAAAAAAAAATAAAAAAATGTACCTAAAATGCTTGGTTTCCAAAAAAATTTACATTTATACAAAGGGTTAAAGCAGAAAATACCCCCCAAAATTTGAAGCCCAATTTCTCCCGATTCAGAAAACACCCCATATGGGGGTGAAAAGTGCTCTGCTGGCGCACTACAGGTCTCAGAAGAGAAGGAGTCACATTTGGCTTTTTGAAAGCAAATTTTGCTCTGGGGGCATGCCGCATTTAGGAAGCCCCTATGGTGCCAGGACCGCAAAAAAAGCCCACATGGCATACCATTTTGGAAACTAGAGCCCTCGGGGAATGTAACAAGGGGTTAAGTGAACCTTAATACCCTACAGGCGTTTCACAACTATTGCATATGTAAAAAAAATTAAAAAATTTTACCTAAAATGCTTCTTTTCCCAAAAACTTTACATTTTTAAAAAGGGTAAAAGCAGAAAATACCCCCCAAAATTTGAAGCCCAATTTCTCCCGAGTACGGCGATACCCCATATGTGACCCTTAACTGTTGCCTTGAAATACGACAGGGCTCCAAAGTGAGAGCGCCATGCGCATTTGAGGCCTAAATTAGGGATTGCATAGGGGTGGACATAGGGGTATTCTACGCCAGTGATTCCCAAACAGGGTGCCTCCAGCTGTTGCAAAACTCCCAGCATGCCTGGACAGTCAACGGCTGTCCGGCAATACTGGGAGTTGTTGTTTTGTAACAGCTAGAGGCTCCGTTTTGGAAACCGTGGCGTACCAGACGTTTTTCATTTTTATTGGGGAGGGGAGGGGGGCTGTGTAGGGGTATGTGTATATGTAGTGTTTTTTTACTTTTTATTTTATTTTTTGTGGTAGTGTAGTGTAGTGTTTTTAGGGTACAGTCACACGGGCGGGGGTTCACAGTAGTTTCTCGCTGGCAGTTTGAGCTGTTGCAGAAAATTTGCTGCAGCTCAAACTTGCAGCCCGATACTTACTGTAAGCCTCCGCCCATGTGAGTGTACCCTGTACATTCACATTGGGGGGGACATCCAGCTGTTGCAAAACTACAACTCCCAGCATGCGCTGACAGACTGTACATGCTGAGAGTTTTAGTTTTGCAACAGCTGTAGGCACACTGGTTATGTATCACGGAATTTGTGACCTTACTCAGTGTTTCAAAACCAGTGTGCCTCCAGCTGTTGCAAAACTACAACTCCTAGCATGTACGGTGCATGGTGTAAGGTGACTGCTGGGAGTTGTAGTTTGCAACAGCAGGAGGCACACCGGTCGTGAAACACTAAGTTAGGTAAAAAAAAAAAACTCTAAGTTTCACAACCAGTGTGCCTTCAGCTGTTGCAAAACTACAACTCTCAGCAGTCACCGACAGCCAACGGGCATGCTGGGAGTTGTAGTTATGCAACCAGCAGATGCACCACTACAACTCCCAGCATGCACTTTAGCTGTTTGTGCAAGCTGGGAGTTGTAGTTTATACAACAGCTGAAGGTACACTTTTCCATAGAAAAAATGTGCCTCCAGCTGTTGCAAAACCATAAGTCCCAGCATGCCCATAAGGGAATGCTGGGAGTTGTGGTGGTCTGCCTCCTGCTGTTGCATAACTACAGCTCCCAGCATGCCCTTTTTGCATGCTGGGAGCTGTTGCTAAGCAACAGCAGGAGGCTGTAACTCACCTCCTGCTGCTGCTTCATCACAGGATTGTCCCTCGCCGCCGCCGTCGCTCCTGGGGCCCTGATCCCAACAGGGGCGTCGGGGATCGGGGTCCCCAGCACCTGGGGTGCACGTCCCGCACCCGCTCACGTCCTCCGGAAGAGGGGCGGAGCGGGTGCGGGAGTGACACCCGCAGCAGGCGCCCTGATTGGTCGGCCGGTAATCCGGCCGACGAATCAGGGCGATCGTGAGGTGGCACCAGTGCCACCTCACCCCTGCACTCTCTGGCTGTTCGGGGCCGTCAGAGACGGCCCCGAACAGCCAGTAATTCCGGGTCACCGGGTCACTGGAGACCCGATTGACCCGGAATCGCCACAGATCGCTGGACTGAATTGTCCAGCGATCTGCGGCGATCGCCGACATGGGGGGGCATAATGACCCCCCTGGGCGATATGCCAGGATGCCTGCTGAACGATTTCGGCAGGCATCCGGCTCCAGTCCCCAACCGGCTAGCGGTGGGGACCAAAATTCCCACGGGCGTATGGATACGCCCTGCGTCCTTAAGGACTCGGGATGCAGGGCGTATCCATACGCCCTGCGTCCTTAAGAGGTTAACAGGTAAAAAGTGTGAAAATAAAATGTTTTTCAATAAAAAGTGTAAAAAACTATATAAATGTCCCTTTTCTAATAAAGCCCTGTATTATAAAATAATAATTAAATAAAGTTATTTATCCCGCACAGTTAACACTATTAAAAAAAAGAAAAACCCTACATAAAAAGACTCTCTCCTAGGACTGTATCCACCTTTTCCAGCCCACCTGAGCACCTGAAAGCTATGCTAATTTATGCAGGCTAAAGTCAGCACCTGAAAGCTGAACTAATTCATGCAGGCTAAAGTCAGCAACTGCCGAGCTGAGGAGTTTGTGACGAATGAAATCACTGTAAGTTCGCTCATCTCTACACATGATTTAATAAGGTAAAAAAACGTTCACCTACACCACTCTTGATGAATACCCCCCAGTAAATAGACCCAGAAGGGCATGACTCTGTTCATTATGTAAGAAAAGAATTACAAAACGGGCAGCGCTCATCCAAACAGTCACTAATGCCATTTATGTAGTAGAACTCACCTGGTGTATATGGAGGGACACAGTTGACACGACACCTGTTGAGCCAAGACAATGTATGTAGGCACTCCCTTCTCCAATTTCCCCAAATAGCAGGGGAGTGAAAGATATGGTAGGAAAAGAGTATGAAAAGGGGGAGGTGTAGAATGCATTTGACTGATTTCACATTGGGACTAACCGGCAGGCATCAGCGGAAGTAAGGAGGCGGCAAAGGAGCAGCGGTGGAGGCAGCCGTGAAGATCAGTGGTAAGTGATCTTCACTGCTGCCTTCTAGGAGTTGCCAAACTACAACTTCCAGCATGCCCAGAAAGCCAAAGGATGTCTGGGCATGCTGGAAGTTGTAGTTTTGCAACATCTGGAGGGCCACAGTTTGGAGACCACCATACAGTGGTGCCCAAGCTGTAGTCCTACAGATGTTGCAAAACTACCACTCCAAGCATGCCCAGACATGCTGGGAGTTATAGTTCTGTAACATCTGGCCCTTCAGATGTTGCAGAACTACAGCTTCCAGCATGCCTGGACAGTCTCACTACTTATATATACCGGCAGGGGGTATATATTTATTAATGCGCCGGCGGGGGGTATATATTTATTAATGCGCCGGCGGGGGGTATATATTTATTAAATGCGCCGGCAGGGGGTATATATTTATTAATGCGCCGGCGGGGGGTACATATGTATAAATGTGCCGGCAAGGGAATTTATGTATAAATGTGCCGGGGGGGTATATATGTATAAATGCACCGGCGGGGGTCATATCTTTATTAATGTGCTGCAGGGGGCATATTATAAATGCACTGGGGGGCTAGATATATAGGCTATATGTCTGCCCCCCCCCCCCTGCAGCACTATATATATCTTGCCCCCACAGCGCAATGGTAATTTTTAAATCTCTCGCTGCGAGCCCTGAATGGCCCCTCGGTATCGGCCGCAGGGTTGCAGAGTGCTATCAATCCCTCAGCCCCTGTACTACAACCCCATCATGGAACAGACTCTGTTCCATGATGGGGTAGTAGTACAAACACTAATGTAGCCTCCCCAGCTGTCTGCAGACTCCCGCAGCCGGGGAATTACTACTCCGATCATGGAAATAAGTCTGTTCCATAATGGGAGTAGTAGTAGTCCCTCAGCACTGCAGGAGTCTGCTGATGTCACCTCAGAAATAACGGATATTATAAACCAGGTGCAAACGGATGACATAAAGGCTCATCCGTTTGCCATAGACTTCAATGTTAAAAATAACGGCCGTTAATTTATCCGTTTCTTGTGACAGAAGAAAAATTAGTGCATGTGCCGTTAATTCTTCCATCACAATTAACGTCCGCTAGTCATGACGGACTATAATGGGTCATAACGGATAATCAAAAAATCCCGTAGACTTTAATGGGATTTTGTAATGGACGTTTAACATCCTTTTTTAAAGCTTTTCTAACGGACGTTTATAACAGATGAATTTTTATAGTGTGAAAGCAGCCTTAGTGTTAGCCCCAAAAACAGCTAGCGCTGACCTCCAAATATTACCCTGGTACCCATCGCCCCAGGGGTGCCGAGAAGCGACGGTACCAAAAGGGCCAGATCGTCAAACATGGCGCTCCTGGGCCTAGGCAATAACAGGCTGACATATCTTAGGCTGGGCAGGACCAATAATAATGGTCCTCGCCCACCCTGGTAATGTCAGGCTGTTGCTGCTTGGTTGGTATCTGGCTAATTTATTTATATTGGGGGGGGGGGGGGGGGGACTGAATTGCTAAACAATTTCATACATGTGAAGACAAGACCTACATAAAGGACTTGAAGGAGAAGGGGGCGGGGAAGGAACATAAAAGATACCAAAACTGAAGAGTGCATCAAAAATGCCAACAAATAATAATGGATTTTGGTCCACAATGAAATAAAATAAAGTAC
Organism: Hyla sarda; assembly: GCF_029499605.1. Lineage (NCBI taxonomy): Eukaryota > Metazoa > Chordata > Amphibia > Anura > Hylidae > Hyla > Hyla sarda. The sequence continues at coordinate 74,422,231 of NC_079199.1, read as the reverse complement.
CCGCCGCGCCACCCCCCGACCCGCCGCACCGCACCCCCCACCGTGATGCTGGGCGGTATACCGGTATGGATTTTTGTCCATACCGCTATACCGGTCGGGCCCCTCCCCCACCCTCCGAGTCAATAAAAAAATTTAACTTAATGGGGGTGGTCCGGGCCATCCATCCTTCCTGTAGTGTCCGGGGGCATTCCGGGTGAAGAGTGAACCGGTCCGGGCTGTCCTTCTTCTCCGGCGGTTATCTTCTCCACTCCGGGCAGGCTCCGGCCTAGTACACTGCATAGACGCCGCTACGCCGTGACGTCAGGTGCGTCGCTGTGCACGGGCGTCACTGCGCAGCGGCGTCTATGCAGCGTACTAGGCCAGAGCCTGCCAGGAGTGGAGAAGATGACCGCCGGAGAAGGACAGCCCGGACCGGTTCACCCTCCACCCGGAACGCCCCCGGACACTACAGGAGGGAAGAATGGATGGCCCGGACCACCCTGACAGGTAGGGGGAGAGAAGCGGGTGGCGGCGGCGGCCTATGGCCCCGCAAAAGCCACTGCAGATCATTGATTTAATGCGCCCGCTTTAAATCAATGATCTGCAGCGGTGTCGCAGGGGGTAAATAGCCGATAACTTATACCGGAATATGGGTATAAGTTATCGGCTATGGGCCCTAACCTGCACCGATTATCGGTATCGGCCCTAAAAAAACGATATCGGTCGATCCCTAGTACCTAGCTTGAACCTCTTATATGGTATTAAAAAAACGATCATATACCAATGGTAATAAATGTATGGCAATTTAGTGTAGTACTATTTGCTGCATACTTTATTTCCCTCATTTGATGCCCTCTTTTTTCCCAATTTAGTGTAGTGTAGAGTACTGTTGTGTAAAAAGCAAAATAATATATTCTACAATCAGATATCAAAAACAAATGTTCACACAATGGAATTCCACACGGAGCATTGATATTAATGGGATTTTGCTGCATGGTTTACACAGCGGAATTTCCACTGCAGATGCTTCTGCTGCACAAATCCTGATTTTGCAGTCTGCAAAAAATGGGCGTGTCTATTCTTTCTGCAGAGTCTGCACAGAAATGCATTGCCATCTAGGAGATGCAGCATTTCCGAGCAGTCCTAGCGCTGGCTTGTTCTGCCAGCGTTCCGCTGTCGGGGAAATGTCTGCACAGAATTTTTCCATGTGGACATTGCCTGTGTGAACGTAGCCTTATGGTATAATGAAATTAGGGAGGTATTATCTTACAGAGTAATTAAAAAGTATGTAATATGGTATTATATGGTAAAAGATGATAATATGCACGCTCATATGGAGCGTGCGTGCATATGCCATAATTAACAAAAACAGAGTATATTCATGGTAAATATATATAAATATATATATATATATATATGAAACTCAATGTGTGTGTGTGTGTGTGTGTGTGTATGTATGTATGTTCCAGCATCACCAAATGGCTAAAAATATTAAAATGAAACTTGGTATACATGTTACTTGTATGTCAACAACAAACATAGGATAGGTAATTTAGGTTTTTGTTTAAAGTCCCATACAAGTCTATGAGAATTACGGTATATGTTACTGCATAACTTCCAGCTGGAGATATTTTGATGATACTTGGTCACATGTTACTTTGTTCACAAAAAATATAGGATAGTTAATTTAACCCTAACCTACCCTTATTGCGAGGGTCAGGGTTTTTGTTTAACCCCTTAAGGACACAGGGTTTTTCCATTTATGCACTTTCGTTTTTTCCTCATCACCTTCTAAAAACCAATTTTGCACATACAGACCCATATAAGGGCTTTTTTTTTGCGCCACCAAATGCAATTTATAATGACATCAATCACTTCACCACAACATTTTTGACGAAACCACAAAAAAAAAAATATTTGTGGGGCAAAATTGAAAAACAAAAAAGCAATTTTTGATAATTTTGTGGGCTTCCGATTCTATGTAGTGCACTTTTCGTTAAAAATGACACCATGGGGGAGATTTATCAAAACCTGTGCAGAGGAAAAGTTGCTGAGTTGCCCATAGCAACCAATCAGATCCCTTCTTTCATTTTGCAGAGGGCTTGTTAAAAATGAAACAAGAAATCTGATACGGGTACGCAAAGTGCAATTTTGGACTTTTGAATTTTTTTACGTGTACGCCAAGCATATCAAACCCAAAGGTTAACATGGGCCAAAAAAAACAAGGTTTAAGTTTATGTGGGCCGCATCAAAAAAAATAAAATTTAACTTTACTATATGTATCAAGACCCCAACCCCCCTGTACAATAACCCAACCCCCCCTGCACAAGACCCCATGTCCTCCCTGCACAACACCCCATGTCCCCTGTGCACAACAAGCCATGCCCCCCTGCACAAGACCTCATGCCCCCCTACACAAGATCCCATGCCCCCTTTGCACAAGATCCCATGCCCACCCTACACAAGACCCCATGCCTCCATGCACAACACCTCATGACCCCTTCACATGACCCCATGACCCCTTCACATGACCCCATGCCCCTTTTGTACAGCACTCCATGCCCCTTTGCACAAGACCCCTTGCCTCCCTGCACAAAAACCCATGCCCTCCTTTGCACAAGACCCCATGCTCACCCTACACAAGACCCCATGCCCCCCTGCAAAACACCCCAGGACCCCCTTCACAAGACCCCATGACCCCCCTTCACAAGACTCCATGCCCCTTTGCACAAGACCCCATGCCCCTCCTTCACAAGACCCCAGGCCCCTTTTGGACAACACCCCATGCCCCTTTTGCCCCCATGACCCCCCTGCACAAGACCCCATTCCCTGTTTAAAAAATAAATAAATAAAACAACAATATTAGCATTAATATTTACTTTTCTCACCTTGTCAATCTGGTGTCCTGTGTCTATAGCCGCAATGGTGCCGTCCGCAGCATGTGTCAGAACTCCTTTAAGGAGCAGCCTGATGACGTCACATCAGGACATGACGTTGACCTCTGCGCACCTCCATCCTCTCCTGGACCGCCTCCAACAGCTCCTTGACTGCCTCTGACAGCCTCCATCCTCTTCTGGACCGCTTGTCAGCTACTGGACTGCCTCCAACTTCTCTTGGACCGCCTCCACCATCCTTCAACCGCTCCTGGACAGCCTCTGACTTTTTTATTTTATCTCTGCCCGTTTCCAGGTAACCAGAGCAATGAATATCTTTGCCGGGCCAGAAAGATATTCATTGTGGGCCGCATGTTTGACACCCATGGTGTATGCTATTGATTGTGAAGTTTAATTAACATTATGTTTTATAGTTCGGACATTTACACACGCGGTAATACCACATATGTTTATTTTTATTATGTTTACGTATTTCTTATATGGAATTTTGGAAAAGGGGGTGATTCAAACTTTTAATATGGAAGTGGTTAATGGGTGTTTTTTAAAACTTTTTTTTTTTTTTTACACTTTTAGTCCCCTTAGGGGACTTTTAGGAGGAATCGGTAGATTCCTCATACAGATCAATGTGGTTTAGCCAGGCTATATCAATCACAGAAGAAGAAGAAGAAAACAGAATGCTCCAATGTGTAGAACGATTTGACGGTAAAAAAAGGGGGTGACCCTTTAATGAAAGGACTCACCAGATATAGTTGTGCTAGGATAGAGGCACAACAATCCGATGTGGACTGCAGCTATATCCCGCCCAGGCAACAGCGTGGGAATAAGAACGGCAGAGTTTTCACACCAGCCAGGTGTGAGGGGATGAGGGATAGATGATAGCGCTGTCCACAAGCTGGATGGGTAACTTTTATTCACATGTAACACGTTTCAAGGACGCTCCGTCCTTTTCCTCAGACATGCTAAATATACAAAAAAACAACACATATATACTCATTTGGTTATAGGAACCGGAAATGACATCACAAATTAATTAGCATAAAATGACGTTTTTCCATGTGATCCAAGATAATATAAAAAAAAAACTTTTCTTTAAAAATTCTTTATATACATGGATAAATAAATAAATAAGACTCCGAACCTATCATTGAAATGTTTTATCTATTGTCTCATTTAATCCCCTTGGCCACAAGGAGTTAAGGGAATAAATCCAAAAGGATTCCCTATTCACAAATTTTTGAAAGCGGTCATCATATTCTAAAGGGATACTTTCCAAGATAGTTAGTTTCAAACAATTGTGGTTACTGTTGTGTAAAGCTGTGGTGTGTCTTGATACACTATGTAGTATAACATTGTTTTTGATATTATATCTATGTTTATTTATGCGGGCACGTACAGTTTGTACCGTGCGGCCCACATACTGAAGCCCACACTCACATGTAAGGAGATAAATAACAAAGGAATCGGAGCAGTTAAATTTTTCTTTCAAAGAAAAAACTTTGCCTGTAGAGAAAGATGTTACTGAATCACAGGGAGGAAACGCAATCCATTCGCAGCACAGACAGCGTTTGTTATCGCAGCGGAATGTACCAATCATGGTAGGTTTACAAAAATTTGGTTTGATAATTTTATTTTTTAGTTTGCTTGGGGCTAAATGATTTCTTAATGTTTTTGATCGTCTGAATGTTAGGGTAGGACGTTTTGGGATTAATAATTTTAAAATAGGATCCGTCATATTAATTGGCCAGTATTTATTTAATATGTTTCTTATTTTGTTTGTGGCATTGTTAAAAGTAGTAATAAAATTAAATTTGGGTGTATTGTTTTGTTTTTGTTTTAGCTCATATTTAATTAAATCAGTCTGTTTTAGTCCCTCTACTCTTTTATATGTGTTTGTTAATATTCTTTTAGGGTATTTTTTTTTTCTTTAAAACACTTACCGTATATACTCGAGTATAAGCCGACCCGAGTATAAGCCGAGACCCCTAATTTCAACCCAAAATCCCAGGAAAAGTTATTGACTCGAGTATAAGCCTAGGGTGGGAAATACCTCATCCCCCCCTGTCATCATCCAGACCCGTCATTAACATCCTCATCATCCCCTTGTCATCATCCCACACATCCCCCCTTCATCATCCCCTTGTCATCATCCCACACATCCCCTTATCATCCCACACATCCCCCCTTCATCATCCCCTTGTCATCATCCCACACATCCCCTTATCATCCCACACATCCCCCCTTCATCATCCCCTTGTCATCATCCCACACATCCCCCCTTCATCATCCCCTTGTCATCATCCCACACATCCCCCCTTCATCATCCCCTTGTCATCATCCCACACATCCCCTTATCCCACACATCCCCCCTTCATCATCCCCTTGTCATCATCCCACACATCCCCTTATCATCCCACACATCCCCCCTTCATCATCCCCTTGTAATCATCCCACACCCCCCCCCTTCATCATCCCCACCCCCCTTCATCATCCCCACACCCCCCCCCCCCTTCATCATCCTCTTCTCATCATTCGCCCTCAGTGGTCTTCAACCTGCGGACCTCCAGAGGTTTCAAAACTACAACTCCCAGCAAGCCCGGGCAGCCATCGGCTGTCCGGGCTTGCTGGGAGTTGTAGTTTTGAAACCTCCGGAGGTCCGCAGGTTGAAGACCACTGCGGCCTTCAACATGCGGACCTCCAGAGGTTTCAAAACTACAACTCCCAGCAAGCCCGGGCAGCCATCGGCTGTCCGGGCTTGCTGGGAGTTGTAGTTTTGAAACCTCCGGAGGTCCGCAGGTTGAAGACCACTGCGGCCTTCAACATGCGGACCTCCAGAGGTTTCAAAACAACAACTCCCAGCAAGCCCGGGCAGCCATCGGCTGTCCGGGCTTGCTGGGAGTTGTAGTTTTGAAACCTCCGGAGGTCCGCAGGTTGAAGACCACTGCGGCCTTCAACATCATCCAGCCCCCTCTCACCCCCTTTTAGTTCTGTACAGTACTCACCTCCGCTCGGCGCTGGTCCGGTCCTGCAGGGCTGTCCGGTAAGGAGGTGGTCCGGGCTGCTATCTTCACCGGGGGCGCCTCTTCTCCGCGCTTCCGGCCCGGAATAGAGCCGTTGCCTTGACAACGACGTATCTGCGTCGTTGTCAAGGCAACGTGACTATTCTGAGGCCGGGCCCGAAGCGCTTAGAAGAGGCCTCCCCGGTGAAGATAGCAGCCCGGACCACCTCCTCACCGGACCACCTCCTTACCGGACAGCCCTGCAGGACCGGACCAGCGCCGAGCGGAGGTGAGTACTCAGAACTAAAGGGGGTGAGAGGGGGCTGGATGATGTTGAAGGCCGCAGTGGTCTTCAACCTGCGGACCTCCGGAGGTTTCAAAACTACAACTCCCAGCAAGCCCGGACAGCCGATGGCTGCCCTGGCTTGCTGGGAGTTGTAGTTTTGAAACCTCTGGAAGTCCGCAGGTTGAAGACCACTGCGGGTGGGGAAGTTCACTCGAGTATAAGCCGAGGGGGGTGTTTTCAGCACGAAAAATCGTGCTGAAAAACTCGGCTTATACTCGAGTATATACGGTATATGTAATTTTTGATTGTTCTTTAAAATCCTCGGAGGAAGTACAATTTTTTCTTATCCTCTGGTACTGTCCGTAGGGGATATTTGTAAGCCAAATGTGGTCTATCGCCAGACGAGAGGCTGTGCGATGGGCACACGTTTCGCACCAAGCTATGCAAATTTATATATGGGTCTATTTGAGAGTGTGTCCATCGCACAGTCTCCCTGGTATTTTAATAGTAATATTATGTATTTTAAGAGAATTATAGATGATCTGTTTATTTTGTGGAAGGGGTCACGGGAAGAAGCTTTTGAATTTGTTGAATTTTTAAACAAAAATGATTGGGGTCTTAACCCCTTAAGGACACATGACGTTCTCATACGTCTCCATTTCCAAGTCCTTAAGGACACATGACGTATGAGAACGTCATGTGTTTTACCGGCCCCCCGCAACCATCTGGAGCGGAGATGGTCCCCGATGCCTGCTGAAATCGTTCAGCAGGCATCGGGGCATATCGCCCAGGGGGGTCATGATGACCCCCCATGTCGGCGATGGCCGCAGATTGCTGGACAATTCAGTCCAGCGATCTGCGGCGGATTCCGGGTCAATCGGGTCTCCAGTGACCCGGTGACCAGGAATTATTGGCTGATCGGGGCCGTCAGAGACGGCCCCGAACAGCCAGAGCCAGCAGGGGTGAGGTGGCACTGGTGCCACCTCACGATCGCCCTGATTCGTCGGCCGGATTACCGGCCGACCAATCAGGGCGCCTGCTGCGGGTGTCACTCCCGCAACCCGCTCCGCCCCTCTTCCGGAGGACGTGAGCGGGTGCGGGACGTGCACCCCGGGTGCTGGGGACCCCGACCCCCGGGGCCCCTGTTGGGATCGGAGCTCCAGGAGCAGCGGCAGCGACGACGAGGGACTGACCTGTGCAGCGAGGATCGTTGGAGGTGAGTGACAGCCTCCTGCTGTTGCTTAGCAACAGCTCTCAGCATGCAAAAAGGGCATGCTGGGAGCTGTAGTTATGCAACAGCAGGAGGCAGACCACCACAACTCCCAGCATTCCCTTATGGGCATGCTGGGACTTGTAGTTTTGCAACAGCTGGAGGCACATTCTTTCTATGGAAAAGTGTACCTTCAGCTGTTGTGTAACTACAACTCCCAGCTTGCTCAATGAGCTAAAGTGCATGCTGGGAGTTGTAGTGGTGCATCTGGTGGTTGCATAACTACAACTCCCAGCATGCCCGTTGGCTGTCGGTGACTGCTGAGAGTTATAGTTTTGCAACAGCTGAAGGCACACTGAGTTAAGTAGCAAACCAGTGTGTCTCCAGCTGTTGCATAACTACAATCCCCAGCATCCCCAGCCAAAGTAGTATGCCTCCAGCTGTTGCATAACTACAAGACCCAGCATGCCCTTCCGCTGTCCGTACATGCTGGGGGTTGTAGCTTTTGCAACAGCTGAAGGCACACTGGTTGCAGAATACTGAGTTTGTTACCAAACTCGGTGTTTCACAACCAGTGTGCCTCCAGCTGTTGCAAAACTACAACTCCCAGCATGCACTGATAGACCGTACATGCTGGGAGTTGTAGTTTTGCAACAGCTGGATGTCCCCCCCCCCCCCCCCAATGTGAATGTACAGGGTACACTCACATGGGCGGAGGATTACAGTAAGTATCGGGCTGCAAGTTTGAAGTGCGGCAAAATTTCTGCCACAAGCCCAAACTGCCAGCGAGAAACTACTGTGAACCCCCCGCCCGTGCGACTGTACCCTAAAAACACTACACTAACACAAAATAAAATAAAAAGTAAAAAACACTACATATACACATACCCCTATACAGCCCCCCTCCCCTCCCCAATAAAAATGAAAAACGTCTGGTACGCCACTGTTTCCAAAACGGAGCCTCCAGCTGTTGCAAAACAACTACTCCCAGTATTGCCAGATAGCCGTTGACTGTCTAGGCATGCTGGGAGTTTTACAACAGCTGGAGGCACCCTGTTTGGGAATCACTGGCGTAGAATACCCCTATGTCCACCCCTATGCAAGTCCCTAATTTAGGCCTCAAATGCGCATGGCGCTCTCACTTTGGAGCCCTGTCGTATTTCAAGGCAACAGTTTAGGGTCACATATGGGGTATCGCCGTACTCGGGAGAAATTGCCTAACAAATTTTGGGGGGTATTTTCTGCTATTACCCTTTTTAAAAATGTAAAATTTTTGGGAAAAGAAGCATTTTAGGTAAAAAAAATATATATTTTTTTACATATGCAAAAGTCGTGAAACACCTGTAGGGTATTAAGGTTCAAACTACCCCTTGTTACGTTCCCCGAGGGGTCTAGTTTCCAAAATGGTATGCCATGTGTTTTTTTTTTTTGCTGTCCTGGCACCATAGGGGCTTCCTAAATGCGGCATGCCCCCAGAGCAAAATTCGCTTTCAAAATGCCAAATGTGACTTCTTCTCTTCTGAGACCTGTAGTGCGCCAGCAGAGCACTTTTCACCCCCATATGGGGTGTTTTCTGAATCGGGAGAAATTGGGCTTCAAATTTTGGGGGGGTATTTTCTGCTAATACCCTTTTTAAAAATGTAAACATTTTGGGAAAACAAGCATTTTAGGTAAAATTTTATTTTTTTTTTTTACATATGCAAAAGTCGTGAAACACCTGTAGGGCATTAAGGTTCACATTACCCCTTGTTACGTTCTCCGATGGGTCTAGTTTCCAAAATGGTATGCCATGTGTTTTTTTTTTGCTGTTCTGGCACCATAGGGGCTTCCTAAATGCGGCATGCCCCCAGAGCAAAATTTCCTTCAAAAAAGCCAAATGTGACTCCTTCTCTTCTGAGACCTGTAGTGCACCAGCAGAGCACTTTTCACCCCCATGCGAGGTGTTTTCTGTATCGGGAGAAATTGGGCTTCAAATTTTGGGGGGTATTTTCTGCTATTACCCTTTTTAAAAATGAAAAATTTTTGGGAAACCAAGCATTTTAGGTAAAAAATATATATAGTTTTTTTACATATGCAAAAGTCGTGAATCACCTGTAGGGTATTAAGGTTCACTTTACCCCTTGTTACATTCCCTGAGGGGTCTTGTTTCCAAAATGGTATGCCATGTGTTTTTTTTTTTTTGCTGTCCTGGCACCATAGGGGCTTCCTAAATGCGGCATGCCCCCCAAAAACCATTTGTCGCTCCTTCCCTTCTGAGCCCTCTACTGCGCCCGCCAAACAATTAACATAGACATATGAGGTATGTCCTTACTCGAGAGAAATTGGGTTTCAAATACAAGTAAAAATTTTCTCCTTTTTATCCCTTGCAAAAATTCAAAAATTGGGTCTACAAGAACATGCGAGTGTAAAAAATTAAGATTTTGAATTTTCTCCTTCACTTTGAGGCTATTCCTGTGAAACACCTAAAGGGTTAAAACAATTATTGAATGTCATTTTGAATACTTTGGGGTGTGTAGTTTTTATAATGGGGTCTTTTATGGGGTATTTCTAATATGAAGGCCCTTCAAATCCACTTCAAACCTGAACTGGTCCCTGAAAAATAGCGAGTTTGAAAATTTTGTGAAAAATCGGAAAATTGCTGCTGAACTTTGAAGCCCTCTGGTGTCTTCCAAAAGTAAAAACTCATAAATTTTATGATGCAAACATAAAGTAGACATATTGTATATGTGAACCCCAAAAAAATATATTTTGAATATCCATTTTCCTTACAAGCAGAGAGCTTCAAAGTTAGAAAAATGCAAAATTTTCATTTTTTTCATCAAATTTTGGGATTTTTCACCAAGAAAGGATGCAAGTTACCATAAAATTTTACCACTATGTTAAAGTAGAATATGTCACGAAAAAACAATCTCGGAATCGGAATGATAACTAAAAGCATTCCAGAGTTATTAATGTTTAAAGTGATAGTGGTCAGAATTGCAAAAAACGCTCCGGTCCTTAAGGTGTAAAATGGCCTGGTCCTTAAGGGGTTAATTTCACTATGAAATTTTCTTTTAATTCTACAGATGTCAGATCGCCGCGGTGCCGCTGCTGGGGAGCCCTGGGATCCCCGCTGCAGCACCGCGCTATCATTACAGCACAGAGAGAGTTCGCTCTGCACGTAATGATGTGCGGTACAGGGGCCGGAGCATCGTTAAGTCACGGCCCCGCCCCTCGTGATGTCACAGCCCGCCCCTTTCAATACAAGTCTATGGGAGGGGGCGTGGCGGTTGTCACGCCGCCTCCCATAGACTTGCATTAAGGGGACGGGGGGCGGCGCCATGACATCACGCGGCTCCGTCCCCTGTATCGCCCGTCATTACGCACTGAGCGAACTCGCTCTGTGCTGTAATGATAGCGCGGTGCCGCAGCGGGGATCCCGGGGGTCCCCAGCAGCGGGACCGCGGCGATCTGACATCTTATCCCCTATCCTTTGGATAGGGGATAAAATGTCTAGGGGCGGAATACCCCTTTAAGGACAATTTTATTTTTACGCTTTCGTTTTTTCCTCCTCCCCTTCAAAAAATCATAACTCTTTTATATTTTCATCCACAGACTAGTATGAGGGCTTGTTTTTTGCGCGACCAGTTGTCCGTTGTAATGCCATCACTCACTTTACCATAAAATGTATGGCGCAACCAAAAAAATACTATTTGTGTGAGGAAATTAAAAAGAAAACCGCAAATTTTGGAAGGTTTTGTTTTCACGCCGTACAATTTATGGTAAAAATGACATGTCTTTTTTATTCTCTGGGTCAATACAATTAAAATGATACCCATGATTATACACATTTCTATTACTGTTGCGCTTAAAAAAAATCGCAAACTTTTTAACCAAATTAGTACGTTTAAAATCCCCCTATTTTGAAGACCTATAAATTTTTCATTTTTCTGTATAAGCGGTGGTATGAGGGCTCATTTTTTGCGCCGTGATCTGTACTTTATTAATACCATATTTGCTTATAAAAAACTTTTTTTTACATTTTTTTATAATTATTTTTGGGAATAAAATGTTATAAAAAGCAGCTATTTTGAACTTTTTTTTTTTTACGTTCACGCCGTTCACCGTACGGGATCATTTAAATTTTATTTTAATAGATCGGATATTTACTCATGCGGCGATACCAAATATGTATATAAAATAATATTTTTTACACTTTTTGGGGGTAAAATAGGGAAAATGGGGCAATTTACGTTTTTATTGGGGGAGGGGGTTTTTCACATTTTTTTTAACTTAATTTTTTTACTTTTTTTACTTCTATTTTTACACTCATAGGGGACTATTTATAGAAACCATTCGATTGCTAATCCTGTTCAGTGCTATGTATAGGACATAGCACTGATCAGCATTATCGGTCATCTTCTGCTCTGGTCTGCAGGAAGGCAGATCAGAGCAGAAGACTCCCGGAAGGCAGCAGAGGCAGGTGAGGGGACCTCCATCTGCCGTGCAGGATGATCGGATCGCCGTGGCAGCGCTGCGGGCGATCCGATCGTCCTGTTAAGTGACCGCGATGCTGCAGATGCCGTGATCTGCATTGATCACGCATCTGAGGGGTTAATGGCGGACATCCGCGGGATTGCGGGTGTCCGCCATTACCGGCGGGTCCCTGGCTGCGATCCACAGCCGGGACCTGCCGCACATGATGCCGGCATCGCTCCGATGCCAGCGGCTATGCTCAGGACGTAAATGTACATCCTGGTGCGTTAAGTACCACATCACCAGGACGTACATTTACGTCCTGCATCGTTAAGGGGTTAAAGAAAAAAATTACCCCAAAAAATATTAACAAACGCATATAAAAGAGTAGAGGGACTAAAACAGACTGATTTAATTAAATATGAGGTAAAACAAAAACAAAAAAATACACCCAAATTAAATTTTATTACTACTTTTAACAATGCCACAAACAAAATAAGAAACATATTAAATAAACACTGGCCAATTATTATGACGGATCCTATTTTAAAATCATTAATCCCAAAACGTCCTACCCTAACATTCAGACGAGCAAAAACATCAAGAAATCATTTATTCCCAAGCAAACTAAAAAATAAAATTATCAAACCAAATATTTGTAAACCTACCATGATTGGTACATTCCGCTGCGCTAAAAAACGCTGTCTGTGCTGCGAATGGATTGCGTTTCCTCCCTGTGATTCAGTAACATCTTTCTCTACAGGCAAAGTTTTTTCTTTGAAAGAAAAATTTAACTGCTCCGATTCCTTTGTTATTTATCTCCTTACATGTGAGTGTGGGCTTCAGTATGTGGGCCGCACGGTACAAACTGTACGTGCCCGCATAAATAAACATAGATATAATATCAAAAACAATGTTATACTACATAGTGTATCAAGACACACCACAGCTTTACACAACAGTAACCACAATTGTTTGAAACTAACTATCTTGGAAAGTATCCCTTTAGAATATGATGACCGCTTTCAAAAATTAGTGAATAGGGAATCCTTTTGGATTTATTCCCTTAACTCCTTGTGGCCAAGGGGATTAAATGAGACAATAGATAAAACATTTCAATGGTAGGTTCGGAGTCTTATTTATTTATTTATTTATCCATGTATATAAAGAATTTTTAAAGAATTTTTTTTTTTATATTATCTTGGATCACATGGAAAAACGTCATTTTATGCAAATTAATTTGTGATGTCATTTCCGGTTCCTATAACCAAATGAGTATATATGTGTTGTTTTTATGTATATTTAGCATGTCTGAGGAAAAGGACGGAGCGTCCTTGAAACGCGTTACATGTGAATAAAAGTTACCCATCCAGCTTGTGGACAGCGCTGTCATCTATCCCTCAGCCCCTCACACCTGGCTGGTGTGAAAATTCTGCCATATCAATCACAGAGCCGGGACAGCCTCAGAAGGGGAGGCAAGCCCTACGGGTACGCCCACAGTGTATTGCACTCCGGGGGGGGGGGGGCAATCCACTCCACTGGACCACCAGGGATGGTTTAAATGTCCCTTTAGACGCTGCTGTCAACTTTGACAGAGGCGATCTAAAGGGTTAATAGCCGCCTGCGGCTATGTCGGTTAATAACGGCAGCCCCCAGCTACAGGAATCAGCTGGTGGCCGGCCGTTATGATGCAGCCTGAGTCATACACCGCTTGCGGTCTCATGACAAGCCGGCTCGTCCTTAGACAGCAACCGGTTAAAGTCCAGTAAAAATAATACTTGGTCACATGTTACTTATATGTCAAATAAAAATATATAATAGTTAAATTAACCCCTACCCCGATATGTGAAGGATGGGGATTTTGTTTCAATTCCCATGCATGTATTTAGGACTTCTGGTACCTTACTCCACAATCTCCGCTCTGCATCTCCTGAAAAATGCGTCAGTCCGGCTGGCAGGCCACATTCCATACCCCATCTTGCTCTAGACACGCCCACCATTTAAGCCACACCCATTTTATTTTCAGCTTACAATATCTTAACCACAACGCAGCCCCCCCTGAGGACAAGATATGAGGATTAGAAATGAGGATTAGATATAAGGACAGGATATGGGTCGGCATATGAGGTCGGGATATGGGGATGGGATATGAGGTCGGGATATGGGGACAGCATATGAGGTCGAGATATGAGGGCGGGATACGAGGTCGGAAAATGGAGACGGGATCTGAGGACGGGATATGAGGTCAGGATATGAGGACAGGATATGAGGTTGGGATATGGGGACGAGATATGGGGACAGGATATAGGGATGGGATATAAGGACAGAATATGGAGGTCAGGATATGGGGACAAGATATGGTAACAGGATATGAGGTTGGAATAGGAGGAAGGGATTTGGGGTCGGCATATGAGGAGGGGATATGGGGTCAGGATTTAAGGATGGGATATGAGGACAAAAGCTTCCTCCTATGTTACTTTTCCTCCCCCACAAGGATAAGGTAGGAAAAACTGGGCAGCACCGGGTACTCAGCTAGTTAATACCAGGAATGGCATGTATGACATTATTTCACTATAGGCTGCTTTTTTTCCCGGCACATCGCCTAGGGGTGGCCTGAGACCCACCCATAACAGCAATCGCTGTTTTTCAGGGCCAAGCTGGTGACCCAATGGATCGGAAAATAAGGGTGACCGGTGCTGTCTGAGACAGCACCTATTACCCTGAAGGGATTGGAGTGAGGTGGCAGGGGTGCCACCCCTCCTATCCTTGGCATTGGTTAGTCAGGAGGGAGCGGGGGCAAAATTTAGTCCCTCCACTGGTAGTCCAGGAAGAGCAGGGGAGGGTGAAGATCAGCGGCAGGCAGCTCAACCCTGGCAGGCAAAGATCAGCGGCACTGCCATCCTGACAGGAGGCGTCGTTGATGCGGAAGAGGTCCTCAAAGATCTGGGAGCCACAGTTTGGAGACAACTGTGCATAGTATCTAAACTGTGGCCCTCCAGATTTTTCAAAACTACAACTCCCAGCATGTCCAGACAGCCATTTACTCTCTGAATATGCTGGGATTTGTAGTTTTGCAAGATCTGAAGGGCCAGAGTTTGGAGATCACTGTGCAGTGGTCTCTAAACTGTGGCTGTCCAGATCTTGCAAAACTACAAATCCAAGCATGCCCAGACAGCCGTTTGTTGTCTTCGCATGCTGAGATTTATAGTTTTGCAAGATCTGGAGGGCTACAGTTTGCAGATCACCGTACGGTGGTCTATAAACTGTAGCCCTCCAGATCTTGCATAACTACAACTCCAAGCATGCACAAACAGCAAACGGCTGTCTGAGCATGCTGGAAGTTGTAGATGCGTGCCTCCAGCCTATTGCATATCTAAAAATCCCGAAATTAGGTCTCAAATGCACATGGCACTCTCTCAAATCTAAGCCTTGTCATATTTCAAGGCAACAGTTTAGGGCCACATATGAGGTATTTCCAGACTCGGGAGAAATTGCCTTAAAAATGTTGGTAGCTTTTTCTTCTATTACCCCTTATGAAAAGGAAAAGTTTTTACACTAACATGCTGGTGTTGCCCCATACTTTTTATTTACACAAGAAGTAAAAGGGAAAAAAAGACCCCAAAATTTGAAACACAATTTCTCCTAAGTACGGAAATACCCAATATGTGGACGTAAAGCGATCTGCGAGCACACAACAAGGCTCAGGAGTGAGAGCGCACCATATACATTTGAGGCCTAAATTGATGATTTGCACAGGGGTGGCTGATCATTACAGCGCTTCTGACATAAATGCAAAAAACAAAACACCCACATGTGGCCTATCTGTCGGGGACATTTTATGCCGCACATAAAGCTCTCTCAACTGTGCCAACAGCCGGAAAGCTGGGCTGCCCTAGCTCTTTTAATACGGACACCATGCTTCACTAATATATGCCTAACCATGCATTTATGAGCTTCCCTTGAGTAGGGACATTTTCTGTTACATTTTTCTTAAAAGAATTGTCCAGGGTGGATTTAATATCTTCCACCACCACTACATCATTCAGAAGGGATGGATTCATTCTCCATTGCCACTGCAGCGCATATGAAGAGGGAATCAGAATAGTGATGGTTACCAATGCATGATCTGAGAAACTTATCATATCAATAGTAGCGCATTGCATTATCTTGAGGTCATGATGCTTCCGAAAAAAATAATCTAACCTAGAGTACATATGTATCATATCATGTGCATAGGCCTCTGCACTGGAGTCTGAGTGAATTTGGGGAGGGTACCCTGATTCTGGGGGGAGATTTTAATGTAGCTCTTGAGCCTCACGAGTCAGACTTTCAACGTTGAGGCGTATTGGTACACTTCTCCATGAACATCGATTTATGGACGCGTGGCGCATTTGACATCCTGGAGAGCGTAATTATTCTTTATATTCTACGATACATGATATGTACTCTAGGTTAGATATTTTTTTTCTGAAGCATCACGACCTCCAGATATTACAATGCGTTACTATTAATACCATAAGTTTCTCGGATCATACATTGGTAAGAATCAGAGGGGAATTAGCTCAGAAGAGGCAGGAGGTCCGCTCTCTGATGCTGGATAAGGACAAAGCTACGCTTACCAAATGCAGACGGCAATTTTATGAGTACGGAAATAAATGTGGGAGGACCCTGCCAGGGGCACTACAAAAACAACAAGCAAGATCTTATATACCTTCTATAGGCACTCGCTCACACTCTGTGGTGCATCTCTCTATGGAAATCCCTAATTTTCGGGATATAGTACAAGACTATATTGCTTCTTCGGGTATGCTTCCTCTTTGTGAATAGGATGTAATCAACTTGGAGAATCCGATATCTGCAGAAGAATTACAAAGGGCAGTTGAATTTTCTCAGTTAAATATTCCCCTGGGATACTATCAGACTTTTCTTGATATTCTCTCACCACACTTTCTACGGGCTTTTAATGCACTGGCTAAGGGAACCAACTTACCAGCTGATTCTACGCGTGCTCACGTGGTGGTGTTACCAAAAGAGGGAAAGGATACGTCCACATGTGCTGGGTTTTGCCCTATATTCCTGCTTAATGTGGACCTAAATCTTTTTGCTAAAGGTACTGGCGACGCTTATGGGAGTAGTTCACTCAGACCAAGCAGGGTTTATGATGAGAGGGAAGCATGGGATAATACCATGAAAGCAATTAATCCGGATCCACATTGCAAAATCGGCAGCTATACCTGCCATGTTACTTTCAACAGACGCCGAAAAGGCATTTGATCGTGTTCATTTTTTAAAATTTTTTTTGGGAAGAGACACTCAGATTTATACAGTCGTGTTTTTAAATTGGATAATGGCTCTATACTCCTCACCAACAGCATGTGTAAGGATGAACCACATACTCTCAGGGGACTTCTCAATACATAACGGCACTGGACAGGGGTGTCCCCTGTCCCCACTGATTTTTATTCTCACCATGGGACCACTAGTGTAAAATCAGGTGGTCGCCTGATATTGCAAGGATACAGATAAGGCATCCTATCCCCTTAAGGACTCAGACCATTTTGGCCTTAAGGACTCAGACAATTTAATTTTTACGTTTTCATTTTTTCCTCCTCGCCTTCTAAAAATCATAACTCTTTTATATTTTGATCCACAGACTAGTATGAGGGCTTGTTTTTTGCGCGACCAGTTGTCCTTTGTAATGACATCACTCATTATATCATAAAATGTATGGCGCAACCAAAAAACACTATTTTTATGGGGAAATTAAAACGAAAAACGCAATTTTGCTAATTTTGGAAGGTTTTGTTTTCACGCCGTACAATTTATGGTAAAAATGACATGTGTTCTTTATTCTGAGGGTCAATACGATTAAAATGATACCCATTATTATATACTTTTATATTATTGTTGCGCTTAAAATAAATCACAAACTTTTTAACCAAATTAGTACGTTTATAATCCCTTTATTTTGATGACCTCTAACTTTTTTATTTTTCCGTATAAGTGGCGGTATGGGGGCTCATTTTTTGCGCCATGATCTGTACTTTTTTTTGATACCACATTTGCATATAAAAAACTTTTAATACATTTTTTATAATTTTTTTTTAAATAAAATGTATTAAAAAAGTAGGAATTTTGGACTTTTTTTTTTTTTTCGTTCACGTCGTTCACCGTACGGGATCATTAACATTTTATTTTAATAGTTCGGACATTTACGCACGCGGTGATACCAAATATGTCTATAAAAAATGTTTTTTACGCTTTTTGGGGGTAAAATAGGAAAAAACGGACGTTTTACTTTTTTATTGGGGGAGGGGATTTTTCACTTTTTTTTTACTTTTACTTTTACATTTTTTTACATTTTTTTTTACACTTGAATAGTCCCCATAGGGGACTATTCATAGCAATACCATGATTGCTAATACTGATCTGTTCTATGTATAGGACATAGAACAGATCGGTATTATCGGTCATCTCCTGCTCTGGTCTGCTCGATCACAGACCAGAGCAGGAGACGCCGGGAGCCGGACGGAGGAAGGAGAGGGGACCTCCGTCCGGCGTTCTGAATGATCGGATCCCCGCAGCAGCGCTGCGGGCGATCCGATCGTTCATTTAAATCGCGAACTGCCGCAGATGCCGGGATCTGTATTGATCCCGGCACCTGAGGGGTTAATGGCGGACGCCCGCGAGATCGCGGGCGTCAGCCATTGCCGGCGGGTCCCTGGCTGCGATCAGCAGCCGGGATCAGCCGCGCATGACACGGGCATCGCTCCGATGCCCGCGGTTATGCACAGGACGTAAATGTACGTCCTGGTGCGTTAAGTACCACCTCACCAGGACGTACATTTACGTCCTGCGTCCTTAAGGGGTTATGCTGATGACCTTTTGTTTTTAATCACCAAACCACGGATTTCCCATCCTGTCCTCATGAAAGAACTGGAATGTTTTTCAAAGCTCCCGAATTTTAAGATAAACTATTCTAAATCAGAGCCATTAAATGTATCCCTTAGAAGATGATGATCTTACCAAAATTTCTTCACGCTTTCCAATGACTCCCAATTCTGCTCTTGAATCTCTTCAAAATAAGTTTGTATGGGGAGGGAAAGTGGTGAGATTGAAAAGGGCTGCTCTCTGTAGCCCAAAGGCGGCTGGAGGGATTGGCTTTCTGGACATGCGGTCCTATTTTTAAGCTGTATTGTTAACACGAGGGGTTGACTGGTGTTGCCATGCTCACAGCAAGCCATGGGTGGAGCTAGAACAATCATTTACTAAAATCCTGCTTTGCTGTTTGCCTTGTGTCCTACCAACAAAGTACGGCCATTGCGTTTGACCCCCATTTTGGGTCCCACATTGGGGGCATGCGCAGATAGAAAAAGCAGGGTTTGTTTGTTTACTACAAATTCCCTTATCACGCCAGTGTTGGGCAGTCCTTCATTCTCCCCGAGCTTGAATGACCCGGTCTTTCAAGCCTGGATAACAGCGGGTAAATTTCGGGTTGGACATCTTTTGCACGAACAGGATTGGTTGACCAGCTCCGCTTCGATGGAGGTGGTGGACCCATGCCCGCTGGGATAATGGAGGACTGCCTAACTGCGCCATTGTTTGTTGACTTTTCCCTTGCCTTCTGCATTTGTTTCCCTATTAACAGTGATGGAGGTGCTTTGCTCAGGGGATGGCTCTGTGAGACACTCGGTGTCCAGAATTTATGAGGTGTTGATGTTTCCCCCGGACCGGGGACCCCTGAGTTTTATTTCTAAGTGGGAGGTGGACCTACAGATCTCTCTGACCCCCGTGCAGAGGTCTCAGTTTTACACCAGTCCACGATTAGTTCCCAATCCTAGGAAGCTAGATATAAAATCTTATCTAGGTGGTACAGAGTGCCAACTCAACCTCATGCCATGTGGTCACATGTAGAGTCTGCTTTCTGGCGTTGTGGGGACGCAGAGGGCTTTTTTGGTCATGTCCTCTGTTGACCCAATTTTGGGAGGGGGTAACACGAATCATAAAGGCTGCAACAGGCATGAAAATAGATCTGTCCCC
Source organism: Hyla sarda (assembly GCF_029499605.1). Taxonomy (NCBI): domain Eukaryota; kingdom Metazoa; phylum Chordata; class Amphibia; order Anura; family Hylidae; genus Hyla; species Hyla sarda. Next base: position 74,402,371 of record NC_079199.1, on the reverse strand, counting down.
AGCTCTTTTTCTTCTTCATCACTGTGAGGTACCCATTAAGATATATAAGAAGCCTCTTTTGAGGTTTCTAGTTATGTCCGCTAGAGCCTGTGTTCCAATTCTTTGTAAAAAAAATCTAATGCTCCATCTTTGTCTCTCTGGGTTTCCAAGTTAAATGATTTAATGACTCTTTAAAATTTGACTTCTTTTATCCATGATGCCGGTGAACAGTTTCAGCAAACATGGTATGCCTGGAGGGAATTCTGTGAGACGTCAGAATATAAGAATATAGAGGGTTTTCCCTGACAAGCTTTTCTATAAGGATGCTCTTTATGAGTTAAGCAAGTATGAGATTAGGTCCTAGCGTCCTCCTTTTTCTTTGCGATATATGATAAGCTGGACCTAGTGCTGAGGGAGAAGAGGGGTTTGGGGTGGGGTTTTTTTTCGGGGCCTAACTGGGCATGGGGGGGGTTAGGGATTGGGGTTGGTTATTTATATGTCTTCAGAGGGGTGGAATAGGGAAGAGAGTGGCGATTATATTTCATCAAGTTGTTGTTGAGGAGATTGCTGTATTGTTTTATTTCTCTGAAATGGAATGTTTTGTCTTGGATTATTCCTTTATTGATGTTATAGGGGAGGCCCTTCTGGCCTAGTGTACCACCCTTTTGGAGACTAAAAAGTTACATAAAGATAAAAAAAAAAAAGATATGATAGCTGCAGATGACGTTACACACCTGAAGGATGGCGGATGAACCCTTTGGATCATAGGAGCACAGGTAATGTTAAGACATACCTGTGCATTGGACTACTAAACAGGCAGGAGAGATTGGCTGATTGTCTGGCACCTAATGATGAGTTAATCTACCTAGGGCATGTTTGACCGGGAGGACCACGAGGAAGGGTGTTGCCTTATTATCCTCCTGAGGACGGTGCTGCTGCACCGAAAACTAGTAGAGGGGGTCAATATTATTGGTTTTAATTCACAATACAGCAATCATAGAACAGTGACTGCAGACCCCAGTACCTAAGATTTGTGGGTATATCCCAACTGTATATACATAAATAAATGGAGCAGTCCTGCCATGCTAGGGGTATAAGATGAAAGATGAAGAATAGAATATTAAAGAGATAGTAGATGAAGAGTTGTGTCAAATATTAAACATTTATTAGTAGGGATCGACCGATTATCTGTTTGGCCGATATTATCAGCCGATAATCACGATTTTGGGCATTATCGGTAATTACCTTGCCGATAAGCCGATAATGCCCCGCCCCCGCACCGCCCCCCTACCCGCCGCAACGCACTGCGACGGCCCCCCACCCCCCACCCACCGCATCGCGTCGCACCCCCCATCGCACCACCCGGCCCCATTGCCTCCCCCATCCCGGTTTTATAATTACCTGTTCCCGGGGACCATGCTACTTCTGGCTCCTGCTGCATCCTGCGTTACACTGTGCGCAATGACGAGTGACGTGACGTGTGCGACGTCACCGTCAGTGCGCACAGTGACAGCTCAGGAGGACGCCACCGGAGCCAGACGTAGAGTGGACCCCGGGCCCCGGGAACAGGTAATTATAAAACTGGGGATGGATGAGGCAATGGGGCCGGGGCGGAGCGGTGGGGGGTCGCGGTGCGGCGGGTCGGGGGGCGGTCGCGTTGCGGTGGGTCGGGGGGGCGGTCGCGGTGCGGCGGGTCGGGGGGCGGTCGCGGTGCGGCGGGTCGGGGGGGGCGGTCGCGGTGCGGCAGTGGGGGGAGCGATGGCGGTGACAGGACTCAGGACCCCCGGACAGGCAGGGGGAGAGAAGCGGGTGGCGGCGGCGGCCTATGGCACCGCAAAAGCCACTACAGTTCATTGATTTAAATCGCCCACTTTAAATCAATGATCTGCAGCGGTGTCGCGGGGGGATAAATAGCCGATAACTCATACCGGAATATCGGTATAAGTTATCGGCTATCGGCACTAACCTCCACCGATTATCGGCCCTAAAAAAACGATATCGGTTGATCCCTATTTATTTGATTACATTAATTACAATAGTTTCATAGTGAGGTCCTCGGCAGTGCCCTTGCTTCGGACGACACACAAATAATATTAACCATATATTAAAAAATGAGTAAAATACAATTGGGGCTAATATTGCACTAGAGGGATATATGGGAGAGAAGGTGTCAAGCAATAGTCCAGGGGATGACGGTGACCTATTTCTGTGGATGATAGGTAATGAAAGTAATAGTCTTGTAATAGTCACATAGCATACATAGCACTGATAGGGTTAATCCACAGTAGTTTTGGCGCTCGGCGGCGCTGTAGGCTTTCAGAAATTAGACCACTTTCCCTGTCTGCGCAGGGTTTACTTAAAATAGATGCGCGTAATAGCGCTGCAGGCGTATCAGGTTATATACAGTTGTGCAAGATGCGCTCTCCTATACCCCGGCGGCACGGGGACAAAATACAAGAAGAGGTCAATGAAGAACGGGCACTATGTGCCTCTTACCGGCTCCTCTGAATTTGAATGCGCGTGTCAGCGCTGGAGGTCCTCCGGTGCCTGCCATCTGTGACCCGGCAGCATGGGGAAACAGGAGCAGGAGAGGGATGGAGGTCCGATGTGAGATGACGTTGCTGGCTGTAGCGCTGGGAGCCGGTGCTGTCTGCGGCTGATTAGCGGTGACTGTTCGGGACTCTGCTGTGGTAATAGAATGCTCTGATGTGTCCCGGTCTCTGTGCAAGTAAGCAGTCTGTACCAGACGCGTTTCAGGGAGCCACGGTAGGGATAAAAGACTGAATCAGTCTTTTATCCCTACCAGTTTCTTCTGCTTCCAGAGGAATTTAGAGAACAGAGGCAGTATAGAGGCAAAAAATGCTTCCGGCAGGGCTTTTTTTCAGGAGAACATTACATTGAAGCCATGATATGAGGGTGATATCGTACTCCTCCAGTAAGGATGGTATGTCATGTAAAAGTGGTTTGTAGTTGGCATCATAGAGAGTGCCCATCTCTGCTGTGATGTGGACACCTAGATATTTGAGGGAAGTGGGAGCCCAGGCAAACTGAGACTGAGATTTGAGCATGGAGGTTTTAGAAGATGGGAAGGAGACATTCAGAAGCTCCGACTTTTATTAGACACCCCCCCCCCAACCCACCGAAACCCCCAGCCCCCCCCCCCTCCGCACGCGACACCGCTGCAGATCATTGATTTAAAGCGGGCGCTTTAAATCAATGAACTGCAGCAGCTTTTGCAGTGTCAGAGACTGCCTCCGCCACCCACTTCTATCCCCCTGCCTGTCCGGGGGTCCTCCTGAGTCGTATCACCGCAACCGCCGCACCTCCCACCGCACCGCCCCGGTCCCATTGCCTCCCCCATCCCCGGTTTTATAATTACCTGTTCCCGGGGCCCGGGGTCCACACTACATCTGGCTCCGGTGGCGTCCTCCTGAGCTGTCACTGTGCGTGCTGACAGAGAGGTCGCGTTGAGGACGTCACTCGTCATTGCACAGCGTAACACAGGACGCAGCAGGAGCCAGAAGTAGCGTGGACCCCGGGAACAGGTAATTATAAAACCGGGGATGGGGGAGGCCATGGGGCCGGGGCGGTGCGGCGGGTGGTGCGGCGCGGTGTGGGCGGGGGCCATTATAGGATTGTCGGCAAGGTAATTGCCGATACCAGTAACGCCCAAAATCATGAATATCGGACGATAAAATCGGCCAAACCGATAATCGATCGATCCCTACTTCTAGAGACTGCTTAGGGAGAGGGGTACCCTGGAACAGTGAGGAGCACAGGATTTGTGAGATGGGGGTAGTAAGATATCTTGAAACTCCTTGTAATAAAGTAGTCGTAGTCTGTCTGGACTAGGGCTTTTTCCGGGGGGGGGGGGGGGGGAGGAGAGCACTACTTTTACCTCTTCTGGTGTAAAAGGGGTGAGAAGCTCTGCAGACATGTCCTCATGCAGTTGAGGAAGCGATAGAACTTTAAGGAACTGCTCAATCAGCAAATTCCGCTCACTCACTTTGGATGGAGGACTTTTATCGTTAAGGTTGTATAATTTGGAGTAGATCCGCTGGAAAGCAAATTCAATGTCTGGTGTGGAGGTGCTAAGAGCGCCACCAGTGGTTCTCACCTCATGAATGTGTTGCTTATTGTCATGAGCGTAGATGCGGTGCCTGAAATGTAAGTATGCTTTGGATGATTTATGGTTGAGAAGTTTTTCTCAGAGGAAGCATAGTTCTTTCTGGGTGTCTGCTGTATGTGAGGCTTTGTGGATCCTCTCCAATGCAGCTATTTATTGCAAAAGGGAGTCATTCTCATGCTGGCTAGCTTTCGTTAGTTTAGAGCCCCAGGATATGAAAATTCCCATAATGCAGGCTTTGTGGGCCTCCCATATGACTGGTACAGGCGGGCCAGAGTCACAATTCAGCTTGAAATAGGAATCAAGATGAGACTGAATATCTGAGACGGCCTGTGGGTTCTCTAGAATGTGTTCATTTAGGCACCATCTCCAGGTTTAGAGGTGGTTTTAGAAAGGAGAAGACAGAGGTGAACAGGAGCATGGTCAGAGAAATAACATCAATACCTGTGGCTGTGAGGTGTGGTAAGAGAGAAGAATGGACAAACAAGTAGTCCAGTCTCTGGTAAGAGTTATGAGCTGCTGAAAAGTGCAAGTAGTCTTTGACGGAAGGATTCTGCAGGTGCCAGGCATCTATGAGAGATGAAACTGAAACCAAAACCATAATTTAGCAACTTATTCTGTAGGTCCATACGATTACAGAGATACCAAATGTTTATGTAAACATTTGTTAACCCCTTTAGGCCAATTTTCATTTTTACATATTCATGTTTTTTTGTTTTCTCCATATTTAGTTATTAACCCCTTAAGGACCATGCCCGTTTGACCTTAAGGACCAGGCCAATTTTAGTTTTGCATTTTCGTTTTTTCCTCCTCTCCTTCTAAAAATCGTAACTCTTTTATATTTTCATCCGCAGACTATATTATGAGGGCTTGTTTTTTGCACGACCAGTTGTCCTTTGTAATAACATCACTCATTTTACCATAAAATATATGGCGCAACCAAAAAACTACTATTTATGTGGTGAAATGAAAAAGAAAAACGCAATTTTGGTAATTTTGGAAGGTTTCGTTTTTACGCCGTACAATTTATGGTAAAAATGACATGTGTTCTTTATTCTGTGGGTCGATACGATTAAAAAGATAACCATGATTACATACTTTTCTTTTATTTTTGTGCTTAAAAACAAATAGCAAACTTTTAAAACCAAATTAGTACGTTTAATCACGGCATCTGAGGGGTTAATGGCAGACATCCGTGCGATCACAGATGTCGGCCATTACCAGAGGCTCCTTGGCTGCTATCAGCAGCCAGGACCTGCCGCGCATGACCCGAGCATCGATCCAATGTTCGCGGTCATGTACAGGACTTAAATGTACATCCTGGTGCATCAAGTACCGCCGCACCAGGACGTACATTTACGTCCTTGGTCGTTAAGGGGTTAAAGTGTACCTGTTGTCAACAAAAACTTTTTAGACAATGTAGATAATACCATTATATGCGTATTTGTAATATACATTGGTTAAAAAATAAGGAGATTTTTTAATGCTTACCGTAAAATCTCTTTCTCGAAGGATCCATTGGGGGACACAGACCATGGGTGTATGATGATGTCTCTAGGAGGTATGACACTATGGCAACAAAAAAAGTCGGCTCCTCCCAGCAGGATATACCCGCCTCCAGGCCCTGAGCTAATCAGTTTTAGTACCAGAGCAATAGGAGAGGACCGACAGGTCAAGGAAAAAACACGAACTGTTCAAGAACCAGAAGAAGAAGCATAACTAAACACACCCTTGGAGAGAGAACCAAAGAGAAACCCAAAAGGGTGGGAGCTGTGTCTCCCAATGGATCCTTCGAGAGAGAGATTTTACGGTAAGCATTAAAAAATCTCCTTTTCTCTATCGACTCCATTGGGGGACACAGACCATGGGATGTACCAAAGCCGTCCCTTGGGTGGGCAGATAATCAGTCAGGCAGGCGGCTGTTCCACTGCCGCCTGCAGCACTTTACGGCCCAGACTAGCATCAGCCGATGCAAAGGTATGAACCTGGTAGAACCTCGAGAAAGTGTGCAAAGATGACCAAGTAGCCGCCTTGCAAATCTGCGAGGCCGAGGCTTTGTTCTGGAGAGCCCAGGATGCACCAACAGAACGGGTAGAATGAGCCACAACCCTGATGGGAGGAATCTTCCCCATACAGCGATAGGCTTCCAAAATGGCAGACCGGATCCACCAAGAAATGGTGGCCTTGGAAGCAGGTTGTCCCTTACGACCTTCCGTAAGGACGAAAAAGGAATCGCACTGACGAAATGAAGAAGTGATAGAGAGATAGGACCTAACAGTGAATCACTAGAAACGGAGAACAGCAGGAGAGAGCTGCCAATTCAGACACTCTCCGAATGGAGGTGATCGCAACAAGAAACGCCACTTTCCAAGAAAGGAGGCGCAGGGACACCTCCCTAAGGGGTTCAAAAGGTTCACCTTGGAGGACACCCAGAACCAGATTCAAGTCCCAAGGGGGAGAAGGTGACCGATAAGGAGGGGCAGCATGCGCCACTCCTTGAATGAAGGTCTGGACATGAAAATTAGAAGCCAGAGGACGCTGGAAAAGAATAGAAAGGGCCGAAACCTGACCCTTAAGGGAACTGAGAGACAACCCAATCCCGACTGCAAGAAGGAGATAAGACGGGGAACAGAAAAAGTAACAGGAGAGACAGAGGAGATCTGTCCCATCGAGAGAGAATCGCCAGTTGAAGGGGGCGGTAATGAAACTGGGCAAAGGGTACGGCCTCCATGGCCGCTACCATCCGACCCAAGACTTCCATGCAAATGTGGATGGAAACTGGGACCTGGGCCCGAAGGGAGAGGACTACTGACAGGAGAGTCAGACGTTTGTCCGGCAGAAGGCAAATCCGGGCAGATGGCCGTGTTGAATTGAAGTCCCAAGAAGATCAGAGACTGGGTGGGATAGAGGTCAGACTTGTCCCGGTTGACCATCCACCCGAAGCGATCCAAGGTCTGTAGAGTGAGATCCACATTCTCCAGAGTCTGGGAGCCTTGATGAGAAGGTCGTCCAGGTAAGGGATCACTGAGACTCCTCTCGACCGCAACAGGGCTATCACTGGCGCAAGGATCTTGGTAAAGACCCGAGGAGCAGTGGCCAGACCAAAGGGGAGGTCTACGAATTGAAAATACCCCTCCGGAACCGCAAAGCGGAGGTACCGCTGATGGCCGGGAAATATTGGAACATGGAGGTAGGCATCCTTGATGTCCACCGAAGAAAGAAACTCCCCTTGTTTGATGGATGCCACTACTGAATGGAGATATTCCATTCGGAAGTGGCGGATGAGAAGATGACGGTTGAGACGCTTGAGGTCCAAGATTGGCCACACAGAACCGCCCTTCTTGGGGACCACAAAAAGATTGGAATAGAAACCCCAAAAACGTTCCCCTGGAGGGACGGGGACAATAACTACTTGGAGAAGTAGGGACTGGAGGGCCTCCCGAAACTGCTTCGCCAGAGAAGGAGACCGGGGGGCCCGGGACTGAAAAAAATCGATCCCTCGGAAGGGAGGCAAATTCGATTCGGTATCCGTTGGACACCACGTCCCTGACCCAAGAGTCCTGAATGTGTGTGGTCCAGATGTCTCGAAGAAGTAAGAGACGACCTTACACCGGAGAAAAAAATCTGCGGGTGGGGGCATCACTTCATGCGGAAGTGGGTTTGCGGTTGCCCTATTTGGCCACAAAACGTCCGGAACGGTTGGTGTCTGATTTCCAAGACGGGCGCGCCCGGAACGAGGGAGCAGTCTTGTTCCGCGAAGGCGCCTGCCCAGACCCCTTATAGGGGCCAAAAGTCCGGCATTAACCCTCTAGACACCGCAATCAAAGTTGATTGCGGCATCTAAAATGAAATTGAAAGCATCCTGGCAGCTCAGCGGAGCTGATCGGGACTATTGCGATGAAATCGCGATGTCTCAATCAGCTAAATGGACAGTGGAGGGTCCTTACCTGCCTCCTCGCTGGACGATCGGTCCTCTGTTGCTCCCAGCCGTCCATGCAGGCTGAAGCAGTAGAGCACTGATAACACTGATAGATGCTATGCTATTGCATTGCATTGAACAGTGTATGCAATCAAAAGATTGCATGGTATAGCCCCCTATGGGGCTTAAAAAAAAGTTAATATATGTGAATAAGCCCCTCCCCTAATATGAGCCCTCATGTAGCCCTGTGTGTATGTAGCCCCTATGGGGGCTATAACATTGCAAAAAAAAAAAAGTGGATAAAGATGATTTAACCCTTTCCCTAATAAAATCATCCCCCTTTACCCATAAAAAAAACAAAAACTGTGTAACTAAAAATATTTATGGAATAAAAACTGATGGAATAAAGACTTTCTGCACGGATACACAGGTGAGTGCGGTTCCTCTCTCTGCATATTACAGTAGCGCTTTGTGCTCTTCTACCTGCACTACGAGTTTTAGCAGCCTCTTTAACCTCACGCCAATCAAACTGTGTGTGCTACCAGTGCAATCTACGCACTACACCCTTGCAGTGCCGGACACGACAGTCTGTATCTCCTACAAACACAATAATAGAAAGGTATGTAAAGATGGGCATCATTTTAATTGTATTGACCCAAAGAATGAAGAAACTTAATTTTTACTGTAAAGTGTACAATGTGAAAACTAAACCCTCCAAAATTAGCAAAATTGTGTTTTTTATTAAAATTTCCTCACTAAAAAACTGTATTTTTGGGTTCATCGTACATTTTATGGTAAAATGAGAGGAGCTTTTATAAGTACAATTGGTCACGCAGAAAAACAAGCCCTCATATGGGACTGTGGATGGAAATATAAAAGAGTTATGGATTTTAGAAGGCGAGGAGGAAAAAAATGAAAATGCAAAAACAAAATTAGCATTGTTCTTAAGGTCAAACTGGACTTGGTCCTTAAAAGGGGTTAAACATACTAATTTTGGTGCATGTAATTATAATTTTTTTTAAGGGTGTCTTTTTTACCGAAAGGTGCACTGCGTAGAAACGAAAGCCTTAAAAAGTTGCTAAATGGTCTTTTTTTTTATTTTTTATTTCACCCCACAAATAAGTTTTTTTTTTGTTTTGCCGCAGATTATGTTACAAAATAAGTGATGTCATTATAAAGTAAACTTATTGGCGCAAATAAAAAGCCCTCATATGGGTCTGTAGGTGCAAAATTGAACGCGTTATGATTTTTAGAAGGGGAGGAGGAAAGAACGAAAATTGCCCTTAAGAGTTCTTAACCCCTTAAGGACATAGGGCGTATCCATACGCCCCCGTTTCCAAGTGCTTAAGGACCGAGGGATGGATACGCCCTGAGCATTTCCGGCCCCCGCCGCTAGCCAGAGGGGAGCCGGGGCCGGATGCCTGCTGAAATCGTTCAGAAGGCATCCCGGCATATCGCCCAGGGGGGTCATTATGTCCCCCCATGTCGGCGATTGCCGCAGATCGCTGGAAAATTCAGTCCAGCGATCTGCGGCGGATTCCGGGTCAATGGGGTCTCCAGTGACCCGATGACCCGGAATTACTGGCTGATCAGCCAGAGCCAGCAGGGGTGAGGTGGCACTGGTGCCACCTCACGATCGCCCTGATTCGTCGGCCGGATTCCCGGCCGACCAATCAGGGCGCCTGCTGCGGGTGTCACTCCCGCACCCGCTCCGCCCCTCTTCCGGAGGACATGAGCGGGTGCGGGCAGAAGACCCCGGGTGCTGGGGACCCCGATCCCCGGCGTCCCTGTTGGGATCGGGGCCCCAGGAACGACAGCGGCGGCGGGACTGACCTGTTCCCTGAGCAGCAGCAGGAGGTGAGTGACAGCCTCCTGCTGTTGCTTAGCAACAGATCCCAGCATGCAAAAAGGGCATGCTGGGAGCTGTAGTTATGCAACAGCAGGAGGCAGACCACCACAACTCCCAGCATGCCCTTATGGGCATGCTGGGACTTGTAGTTTTGCAACAGCTGTAGGCACATTCTTTCTATGGAAAAGTGTACCTTCAGCTGTTGTATAACTACAACTCCCAGCTTGCACAATCAGCTAAAGTGCATGCTGGGAGTTGTAGTGGTGCATCTGGTGGTTGCATAACTACAACTCCCAGCATGCCCGTTGGCTGTCGTGACTGCTGAGAGTTGTAGTTTTGCAACAGCTGAAGGCACACTGAGTTAAGTAGCAAACCAGTGTGTCTCCAGCTGTTGCATAACTACAATCCCCAGCATCCCCAGCCAATGTAGTATGCCTCCGACTGTTGCATAACTACAAGACCCAGCATGCCCTTCCGCTGTCCGTACATGCTGGGGGTTGTAGCTTTTGCAACAGCTGAAGGCACACTGGTTGCAAAACACTGAGTTTGTTACCAAACTCGGTGTTTCACAACCTGTGTGTCTCCAGCTGTTGCAAAACTACAACTCCCAGCATGCACTGATAGACCGTACATGCTGGGAGTTGTAGTTTTGCAACAGCTGGATGTCCCCCCCCCCCCAATGTGTACACTCACATGGGCGGAGGATTACAGTAAGTATCCGGCTGCAAGTTTGGGCTGCGGCAAATTTTCTGCCGCTGCTCAAACTGCCAGCGAGAAACTACTGTGAACCCCCAGCCCGTGTGACTGTACCCTAAAAACACTACACTACCACAAAATAAAATAAAAAGTAAAAAACACTACATATACACATACCCCTACACAGCCCCCCTCCCCAATAAAGATGAAAAAAGTCTGGTACGTCACTGTTTCCAAAACTGAGCCTCCAGCTGTTGCAAAACTACAACTCCCAGCATGCACTGCTAGCCCGTACATGCTGGGAGTTGTAATTTTGCAACAGCTGGATGTTCCCCCCCCCCCCCCCCCAATGTGAACGTACAGGGTACACTCACATGGGCGGAGGATTACAGTAAGTATCCGGCTGCAAGTTTGAGCTGCGGCAAATTTTCTGCTGCAGCTCAAGCTGCCAGCGAGAAACTACTGTGAACCCCCGCCCGTGCGACTGTACCCTAAAAACACTAAAAGCATTCCAGAGTTATTAATGTTTATAGTGACAGTGGTCAGAATTGCAAAAAATGCTCTGGTCCTTAAGGTGAAAAAGGGCTCGGTCCTTAAGGGGTTAAGGTTTCAAATTATGTGGTATCACTGTGTGCGTAAATGTCTGAACTATTAAAATATGACATTAAGAAAACCGTAAGGTCAGTGTCATTGAATGTGTCATTATTAGAAACAGAAGCCCCCAAAATTTACAAAATAGAATTTATTTGCCCCACAAATATTTATTTTTTTGTTTCACAATAGATTTTGTGATAACATTTGTGATGTTATTACAAAGTACAGTTAGTGAAGCCAAAAAAGGAGCCTTTTATGAGTTTGTAGGTGTAAAATGTAAAAGGCTATTACAAAGCAAAGAGGAAAAAAATCAAAAATCCCAATGTCCTTAAGGGGGGTTACATTTTATTTTAATAGTTTGGACATTTCCACACGCGGCAATACCAAATATTTTTGTTAATCTAATTTTTTTCACTTGTAAAATGGAAAAGAGGGTTATTTATTATTTCATTGGGGTGGAAGCTTTTTTACTTATATAAACATTTTTTTTTCCTCTTAACTCCATTGGAGAATATTTATAGCAGTCATTAGATTATGCATAGGCATAGTAGTGATAAGTAATATCGGAGATCTGCTTCTATGGTCTGCCAGAAAAAGATTGCCAAAGTGGGCCAGGAGCAGGTGAGAGGAGATTTGGCTGCCATCTTGACTCATTATACCCCAGAGATTGTGCAGTGGGTGGTCTGATGGTGATATGGTGGCCTCATATTTTCTGTTATGCTTCAGAAGCCGTGATCAGTATTGATCATGGCATCTGAAGGGTTAATATAGGGTATCAGCATGATGGCTGATGTCTGCCATTAGCCGCAGCTCTATAAAGTAAACAGCTACTGCGCTCGATTCATAATCCAGTAGAGACTCAGGACATACATGTACGTCCTGGTGCGCCAAGTACCATGCAGCCAGAGTGTACAGTAACGTCCTCTGTTCTCTAGGACCTGTGGCCTCCCCAGACATTGTGACTTTTTAATACCCCTTAAAATCTTAGGGCGCCCTAAATCTACCAATGTTCTTAGTTAAAAAAAATTCTTCCTCCCCCATTCTTGAGATATGAAGGTTTTTGGATCCTCTCTGACTGACAGTGAATCTGTCAGATGAGCATACCCTTCATTACAATACTGTGTTCTGATGCTGCAGTGAGGGGCTGTGATTTACATAGGGGGTGAGCTGGAGCTGATTGTGTGATTTCAGAGTAGGATGTTGTCAGATCTCTTACAGCACCCTGCAAGTGTAAGGGATGACTACTTGAATGTACACAACATGGGCTCTAAACTGCCAAGACCAAAGAATGATTTGTAGTGTAAGGGTCCTGGCACTGTGGAGTCCACGGTTTGTACATTCCAGTGCAGAGCTATTGCTCCTGTTCTGTACACCTGCCAGGACCTGCAGCCTACAATACAAGTCTTTTAGTGCACAGGACTGGGAGCCGGGATCTGGTGCTGCACTCGCTCCTTCTTGGGGAGCTGAAACAACATGGAGGAGCACAACGGATCACAAATCCCCCCTTACCCCATCCTGCAATCACCCTGCTGTGATGCTATCTAGTCCCCCACTACTTTACCTACTTCCTACTTAAGGGAAACACTCTTCCCCCTAGTGTCGAGGCTCAGACAATCAGATTCAAGAAGAGCTTGTCTCAGAATTAGGTAGATAGAGCTGAGGGAGACCAGATGACAGGGAGTCAGGTACATAAATATATGAGGAAGAGAGCGCATGCTCTTGAAACGCGTATGACAAGGGAGGGTGTCGGTTTTACCGTGGAAAGTTTGTTTGTCGGATTCGGACAAAAATAAAGCTGCAACTTTTTATCCAAGTGCTGGATCAGTTTCTACTTTCTTCGTTGACATAAATATATGTTTTGTTTTACTTTCATGTCACCCCTAACAATATATAAAGTTTTTTTTAGCATCTGGATAACCCCTTAAAGGGGTATTCCGGGATTTTTTTTTTATTTGACTATGCTACAGGGGCTGTAAAGTTAGTGTAGTTCATAATATATAGGTTTTCTTATTTGATTTATTTTTAAACAGCATACAAAATGACTGTTGTCTCAGATTTTTCCCAGGTTGCAATCACTAGTCAGCTGATGACAGGGAGCCTGTCTGCTTCAATGGCTTGAGCAATCGCTTGGTGGGAGTGAGCTCAATCTGCAACTAATGCAACAGCTGTAGGCACCCTGATTGAAAACACAGGTCTTTTGAATGGATGCAGCTCATTTATGTTTTAATGGGTCGGGTGGCTGATGTGTGGGAGGGAAGAAAATGGAATTATAGGATTTGTAGGCAAAGAAGAAAACTCAAACAGGAAATACCAGTTCACAAAAAGCTAGCCACAGTGTTATGGTAATCTCACAACATAGCCATTTAGCCCCAAGACAAGCGCAGATCCTTCCTAAGCATGTCCATTACTGTCTGGCAGGTACGTACTAAAATCACCTTATGGTGGATAACCCCTTTAATTCTTTTAGAATGCTGTGCATTTCTTGTGCTTCTCCTTTTATTTTCTATATTAAATCTCCATATTCTGAGCCCTATAACCATACCTCCCAACCATCCCAGATCCGGCAGGACATTCCCGCTATTGGCCCCCACATGTCCCGCATTTAACTGTAAATGCCTCTTAATGAGGCGTCTGTAGTTAAATGCGGTGCTCGGTGGAAGGTTTGACAGAGCCATTGGCTCCTCACCCTGTCAATCACTCTTGTGCTCGCTGGCTCAAGTTAGCCAGAGAACACAAGAGGCCAGGCTGAGCTCTTCCTGCTTCTGCGAACGAGTGACTTCATCAGATGCCGGAGCACAGAGGAAGAGAAAGGAAGAGCCCATGCTAAGGAAGCCCCCGCCGCCGGAGCCGCTGGGAAGAGGGTTAAAGAGTCGCAGAAGGTAAGCATCCAGGAGGGGGAGGGGAAGGGCACTGCTACTGACTACCATGTGGGGGAAACTGTCTGGTACCATGAATGGCTTCCAGAGGAATGTGTTTCCCAACCAGGGTGCCTCCAGCTGTGCAAAACTACAACTCCCAGCATGCCCAGACAGCCAAAGGCTGTCCATGCATGCTGGGAGTTGTAGTTTTGCAACAGCTGGAGGCACCCTGGTTGGGAAACACTGATCTAGGAGCACAAAGTCTGAGCTAAACTTTCAGGCCATAATATTAGTCAATGTATAGAATATTTCTTCGAAGCTAGATGGCTAAAGCTGATGAATAAGGGGAAAGAATTCTGCATCTTTATGCCACAATCTCATCATGTCATACTGAGGAGCGCCTAAGGTCCTGGCAAATGCCCACCTACAGCTCCATGCATATGTTGAGGCCAGTTGGTGCAACACCTGATGGTAGTGGTGTAAGTGCAATCTTTAAAAGTTATCCTCTATATATAGGGTAGGAGACAGGGCTGCCATCAGAGATTTCTGGCCCCCTTACACAGGTAAAGGCCGGGGTTCGCTTCAACCTAGTGGCCTGTCCCTGAGTCTGCCCCCAGGGACCCCCCCCCCCCCCAATTGATTTTTCTAATTATACATTTTTAATTAGATTACAGCAGAGGGTAGTGCAGTAAAACACTGTGCTGCAAAGTATGTAACTGCGCCACACTCTGCTATAATCAAATATACCCTATTCTGAATACTGTAAAACTGCCCTAAAAATTTGTGAATATTCCCACATACTGGGGGAGATTTATGAAAACCTGTGAGAGGAAAAGTAGAGAAGTTGTCCATAGCAACCAATCAGGTGGCTTTTTTAACCTGTTGGGGACCACGGGCGTATGGGTACGCCTTTGAGTCCTGGTACTTAATCTGTTGGGGACGAAGGGCGTATGCATACGCCCTTGCGTCCTGTTACTTAAGGACAAAGGGTGTATGCATACGCCCTTGCGTCCTGGTACTTAAGGACAAAGGGCGTATCTATACGCCTGTGGGAATTTTGGTCCCTGCCGTGCGCCGGGTGGGGACCGGACCGGGGTGACTGCTGATATCAATCAGCAGGCACTCCGTGCAAATGCCCAGGGGATCATTAGACCCCCCCCATGTCGGCAATCGGCGCAAATCGCAAGTGAATTCACACTTGCGATTTGCGCCGATTCCGGGTCATACAGGTCTATGGTGACTAAGACACCTGCGATCCCCCTGAAGTGATAGGAGTGAGGTGGCAGGGGTGCCACCCCTCCTATCCCTGCTATTGGTGGTCACCAATATTGGTGGCGACCACCATTAGCAGATCGGGGGCGGGGGGGTTAACTTTCGTTTTCCCCGTCCTGCCCACCCACAATAAGCGGCGCAGAACGGAGAAACCGGCGGGGACCGGCGCCGAAGATCCACTTACCGATCCGGAGGCTGCGGGCGACGGTGATCGGCGATGTCGTGCGGCAGAAGAGGACGGCTCCCTGGATCCTACGGAAGCCGGTAAGTTGCCTAGCAACATCTGGAGGGCTACAGTCTGAGACCATTATACAGTGGTCTCTAACCTGTAGCCCTCCAGATGTTGCAAAACTACAACTCCCAGCATGCCCAGACAGCTGTTTGGGCATGCTGGAATATCTAGTTTTGCAACAGCTGGAGGACTGAAGTTTGAGACCATTATACAGTGGTCTCTAAACTGTATCCCTCCAGATCTTGCAAAACTACAACTCCTAGCATTCCCAAACAGCTGTTTGCTGTCTGGGCATGCTGGGATTTGTAGTTTTGCAACATCTGGAGGGTCACAGTTTGGAGCTCACTGTGCAGTGTTCTATAAACTGTAGCACTCCAGATGTTGCAAAACTGCAAATCCCAGCATGCCCAAACAGCAAACAGCTGTCTCAGCATGCCGGAAGTTGTAGTTAAGTACCTCCAGCTGTTGCATAACTACATCTCCCAGCATGCTCTTCGGTGATCAGTACATGCTGGGGAGTTGTAGTTTTGCAACAGCTGGAGGCACACTGGTTGGAAAATCCTGAGTTAGGTAACAAAACCTAACTGAAGGTTTTCCAATCAGTGTGCCTCCAGCTGTTAAAAAAATACAACTCCCAGCATGCACGGTCTGTCAGTGCATGCTGGGAGTTGTAGTTTAGAAACAGCTGGAGGTTTGCCCCCCCCCCCCCCCATGTGAACGTACAGGGTACATGGGCAGGTTTACAGTAAGTTTCCTGCTTCAAGTTTGGGCTGCGGCTAATTTTTCGCCGCAGCGCAAACTCCTAGCGGGAACTCACAGTAACACGCCAGTGCGAATGTACCCTAAAAACACTACACTATACTACCACATAATAAAGGGTAAAACACTACATATACACCCCCTTACACTGCCCCCCCCCCCCAATAAAAATTTAAAACGTATTGTACCGCAGTGTTTCCAAAACGGAGCCTCCAGCTGTTGCAAAACAACAACTCCCAGCATTTCTGGACAGCCACTGACTGTCCAGGCATGCTGGGAGTTTAGCAACAGCTAGAGGCACCCTGTTTGGGAATCACTGGCGTAGAATACCCCTATGTCCACCCCTATGCAATCCCTAATTTAGTACTCAAATGCGCATGGCGCTCTCTCATTTTGGAGCCCTGTCGTATTTCAAGGAAACAGTTTAGTGCCACATATGGGGTATTTCCGTACTCGGGAGAAATTGCACTACAAATTTTGGGGGGCTTTTTCTCCTTTTACCCCTTATGAAAAGGAAAAGTTGGGGGTTACACCAGCCTGTTAGTGTAAAAAAAAAAAGAAAATTTACACTAACATGCTGGTGTTGCCCCATACTTTTTATTTTCACAAGCAGTAAAAGGAAAAAAAGACCCCCAAAATTTGTAACGCAATTTCTCCTGAGTACGGAAATACCTCATATGTGGGGCGTAAAGTGCTCTGCGGGTGCACGACAAGGCTCAGGATTGAGAGCGCACTATGTACATTTGAGGCCTAAATTGGTGATTTGCACAGGGGTGGCTGATTTTACAGCTGTTCTGACATAAACGCAAAAAAATAAATACCAACATGTGACCCCATTTTGGAAACTACACTCCTCACGGAACGTGACAAGGGGTATAGTGAGCATTAACAACCCACAGGTGTTTGCCAAATTTTCCTGAAAATTGGATGGGAAAAAGGAAAAAAATAATTTTTTCACTAAAATGCTGGTGTTACCTTAAATTTTTCATGTTCACAAGAGAAAATAGGAAAAAAGCCCCCCAAAATTTGTAACCCCATTTCTTCTGAGTAAGAAAATACCCCATAGGTGGATGTAAAGTGCTCTGCGGGCAAACTACAATGCTCAGAAGAGAAGGAGCACCATTGGGATTTTGAAGAGAAAATTTGTCTGGAATTGAAGGCAACGTGTTTACAAAGCCCCCATAGTGCCAGGACAATGGACCCCCCCCACATGTGACCCCATTTTGGAAACTAAACCCCTCACGTAATGTATTAAGGGGTGCAGTGAGCATTTACGCCCCACAGGTGTCTGACAGATTTTTGGAACAGTGGTCTGTGAAAATGAAAAATTGTATTTTTCATTTGCACAGCCCACTGTTCCAAAGATCTGTCAAACGCCAGTGGGGTGTAAATACTCACTGCACCCCTTATTAAATTCTGTGAGGGGTGTAGTTTCCAAAATGGGGTCACATGTGGGGGGGTCCACCGTTCTGGCTCCACGGGGGGCTTTGTAAACGCACACGGCCCCTGACTACCATTCCAAACTAATTCTCTTTCCAAAAGCTCAATGGCGCTCCTTCTCTTCTGAGCATTGTAGTTCGCCAGCAGAGCATTTTACGTCCTAACGTAGGGTATTTCCATACTCAGAAGAGATGGGGTTACAAATTTTGGGGGGCATTTTCTCCCATTACCCTTTGTAAAAATGGTAAATTTGAGGAAAAAACTGCACTTTAGTGAAAACATTTTTTTTTTTCATTTACACATCCGATTTTAACGAAAAGTCGTCAAACACCTGTGGGATGTTAAGGCTAACTGGACCCCTTGTTACGTGCCTTGAGGGGTAAAGTTTCCAAAATGGTATGCCATGTGGGGTTTTCTGCTGTTCTGGCACCATAGGGGCTTTCTAAATATGACATGCCCCCAAAAACCATTTCAGCAAAATTCACTTTCCAAAATCCCATTGTCGCTCCTTCCCTTCTGAGCCCTCTACTGCGCCTGCCGAACACTTGACATACACATATGAGGTATTTCCTTACTCGAGAGAAATTGGGTTACAAATTTTGTGGGACTTTTTCTCCTATTACCACTTGTAAAAATTCAAAAACTGAGTCTACAAGAACATGCGACTGAAAAAAATGATTTTGAATTTTCTCCTACACTTTGCTGCTATTCCTGTGAAACACCTAAAGGGTTAACACACTTACTGAATGTCATTTTGGAAACGTTGAGGGGTGCAGTTTTTATAATTGGGTCATTTATGGGGTATTTCTAATATGAAGGCCCTTCAAATCCACTTCAAAACTGAACTGGTCCCTGAAAAATTCAGATTTTGAAAATTTTGCAAAAAATTGAAAAATTGCTGCTGAACTTTGAAGCCCTCTGATGTCTTCCAAAAGTAAAAACATGTCAACTTTATGATGAAAATATAAAGTAGACATATTGTATATGCGAATCAATATATAATGTATTTGGAATGTCTATTTTCCTTACAAGCAGAGAGCTTCAAAGTTAGAAAAATGCAAAATGTTCAAATTTTTCATCAAATTTTCAAATTTTTCACCAAGAAATGATGCAAGTATCGACGAAAATTTACCACTACCATGAAGTAGAATATGGAATCAAAAGCGAATGACCAGGGAGTCAGGAGTTTGTCTGGCGCAGAGAGGAACCATCAGACAGCCAAGTAAAATCAATGGATTTATTAGATGCAACGCGTTTCGCTGCGCATGCGCAGCTTCCTCAGGCATGATGCCTGAGGAAGCTGCGCATGCGCAGCGAAACGCGTTGCATCTAATAAATCCATTGATTTTACTTGGCTGTCTGATGGTTCCTCTCTGCGCCAGACAAACTCCTGACTCCCTGGTCATTCGCTTTTGATTCCACACCTATCCAGGAGGGCTGCAGTGGACCTGCCTTCATATCTCTTCTGCTCCTAACCTTGTTGTGTGTGGGCGCACAACCAACTTTGGTAAGCGGCTTGGGAATCACCTTCCCCTACCCCCACCTGCAAGATCTACTGATCCCGCACATGAGGCGCCTTCCTTCCTTTCTCTAGATGAAGTAGAATATGTCACGTAAAAACAAATTTATAAGTAAAAGCATCCCAGAGTTATTAATGCTTAAAGTGACAGTGGTCAGGGGGGGGGTTAAGGACCAAGGGCGTACCTGTACGCCTGTGAGAATTTCGACCCCTGCCTCTAGCCAGACGGGGATCGGAACGGGATGCCTGCTGAAATCATTCAGCAGGCATCCTGTGCAAATGCCTGGGGGGTCCTTAGACCCCCCATGTCGGCTATCGCCGCAAATCGCCAATCGATTCAGATCGTCGATTTGCGGCGATTCCGGGCTGATCGGGTCTTTGATGACCCGAAAGCCCGGAAAATAGGGATGATCGGAGCTGTCAGAGACAGCCCCGATCATCCTAAAGGATAGGAGCGAGGTGGCAGGGGTGCCACCTCCTCCTATCCCCTGCGATTGGCCGGTCAGGACTGACCGGCGAATCGCAGGGGCGGGGGTGAAAGTTAATTCCCCCCGCTCTGCCCGCCCCTGGATGTCGGGGCAGAGCGGGGAAAGATGGCGGCAAAGTGCGGGGGCAGTGGATGCAGCGGGGAATGCCGGCGCTGGTTACCTGGGTTCACGCGGGGGCCAGGGACGATGGACCAGTGGTTGACAGGAGACGGCAGGCAAGTGGAGGCAGGCAAGTGGCGGCAATGTCCCAGATGCAGCAGTGAAGATTGCCGTAAAGTGATCTTCACTGTTGCTTTTAGGAGTTTCAAAACTACAACTTCCAGCCTTTGGCTGTCTGGGCATGCTGGGAGTTGTAGTTTTGCGACCACTGTCCTTCCAGAGGTTGCAAAACTACAACTCTCAGCATGCCCAGACTGTCCAGGCATACTGGGAGTTGTAGTTCTGTAACATCTGGCCCTTCAGATGTTTAAGAACTACAACTCCCATCATGCCTGGGCAGTCTCAGCATGCTGGAAGTTGTAGTTTTGCAACATCTGGAAGGGCACTGTTTGGAGACCACTATACAGTGGTGTCCAAACTGTAGCGCTCCAGATGTCAATTCAAAGCATGCCAAGATTGTCCATGCATGCTAGGAGTTGTAGTTCGGCAACATCTGGCCCTTCAGATGTTGCCAAACTACAACTCCCAGCATGCCTGGGCAGTCTGGGCATGCTTGGAGTTGAAGTCTTGCAACATCTGGAGGGATATAGTTGGAGACCACTACATAGTGGTCTCCAAATTGTTCTCCTCCAGTTCTTGCATAACTACGACTCCCAACATGCCCTTCGGCTGTCTGTGCATGCTGGGAGTTGTAGTATTGCAACAACTGGAGGCACACTGGTTGGGAAACATTGTCTGTATCCTAACTCAGTGTTTCCCAACCTGTGTGCCTCCTGCTGTTGCAAAACTATAACTGCCAGCATGCACTGACAGACCATGCATGCTGGGAGTTGTAGTTTTGCAACAACTGAAGGCACATGGGTTAGGAAACACTGAGTTAGGAAACAGACAGTGGTGCGGAAACACTTCGTTAGTCTGTTACCTAACTCAGTGTTTCCCAATCCCAGCTTCCAGCTGTTGCATACAACTACAACTCCCAGCATGCACGGTATGTCAGTGCATGCTGGGAGTCGTAGTTTCCCCCCCCCCCCCACGTGACTGTACAGTGTACATTCAAACGGGCGGGGGTATACAGCAAGTTTCTTGCTTCAAGTTTGAGATGCGGCACATTTTCCGCTGTAGCGGGAAACTCACTGTAAATTCCCGCCTGGGTGAACGTACATTAAAAACACTACACTACACTAACCCTAAATGAAGAGTAAAACACTACATATACACTACACCCTTACACTGTCTCCGACCCCCCCCCCCCCCCCAATAAAAATAAAAAACGCCTTGTACGGCAATTTTTCAAAAACGGAGCCTCCAGCTTCCAGTATTCCCGGACAGCCATTGACTGTCATGTTGGGAGTTTTGCAACAGCTGGGGCACCCTGTTTGGGGAAAACTGACGTACAGCATTTTTGGTGGAGGAGACAAGTGAAACGATTGCATCCGGGTACACCCTTATGAAAATCCCTAATCCAGGCCTCAAATGCGCATGGCGCTCTCTCACTACAGATCCGTCGTATTTCAAGGAAACAGTTTACGGCCACATATGGAGTATCTCCGTACTCGGAAGAAATTGCACTACCAATTTTCCCCTTATGAAATGGTAAAGTTGGGGTCTACACCAGTATGTTAGCGCAATTTTTTTTTTTTTTACACTAACATGCTGGTGTTGCCCCATACTTTTCATTTTCATAAGAGGTAAAAGGAAATAAAGATCCCCAAAATTTGTAACACAATTTCTCCCCCACAGCCCCCACACACACACATACACAGCCCCCATATACACAACCGCCATATACACATACACAGCCCCCTATACTCATACACAGCCCCATATACACATACACAACCGCCATATACACATACACAACCCCCATATACACATACACAACCCCCCATATACACATCCCCCATATACACATACACAGCCCCCACACACACATGCACAGACCAATATACACATACACAACCCTCATATACACATATACAGCCCCCATATACACACATACACAGCTCCCACACACACACATACACAGCCCTCACACACACATACACAGCCCCCATATTCACATACACAGCCACCACACACATACACAGCCCCCACACACACACATACACAGCCCCCATATTCACATACACAGCCCCCACACACATACACAGCCCCCACACACACACATACACAGCCCCATATACACATACACAGCCCCCATATACACATACACAGCCCCCACACACACACATACACAGCCCCCATATACACATACACAGCCCACACACACACATACACAGCCCACACACACACATACACAGCCCCCATATTCACATACACAGCCCCCATATACACATACACAGCCCCCATATACACATACACAGCCCCCATAAACACATACACAGCCCACACACACACATACACAGCCCCCATATTCACATACACAGCCCCCATATACACATACACAGCCCCCATATACACATACACAGCCCCCACTCACACATACACAGCCCCCATATTCACATACACAGCCCCCACACACATACACAGCCCCCACACACACACATACACAGCCCCCATATACACATACACAGCCCCCACACACACATACACAGCCCCATATACACATACACAGCCCCCATATACACATACACAGCCCACACACACACATACACAGCCCCCATATTCACATACACAGCCCCCACACAAACATACACAGCCCCCATATACACATACACAGCCCCCTATACTCATACACAGCCCCATATACACAGCCCCCATATACACATACACAGCCCACACACACACATACACAGCCCCCATATTCACATACACAGCCCCCACACAAACACACACAGCCCCCATATACACATACACAGCCCCCATATACACATACACAGCCCCCACTCACACATACACAGCCCCATATACTCATACACAGCCCCCATCTACACATCCCCCCAAACACACACATACACAGCCCCCATATACACATACACAGCCCCCATACACACATACACAGCCCCCACACACACATACACAGCCCCATATACTCATACATAGCCCCCATATACACATACACAGCCCCCACATACACAGCCCCCATACACACATACACAGCCCCCACACACACATACACAGCCCCATACACATATACACTGCCCCATACACATATACACTGCCCCATACACATACACTGCCCCCATACACATACACTGCCATACCAGAACAGAACAAAACCCCATACCGCGACTGAATAAAAACGCTATACCAGAACAGAAACATACCACCATACCGTGACTGAATAACACTGCCATACCAAAACAGAACAATATCGCCATACCGTGACTAAATAACAATGCCATACCAAAACACAACAATACTGCCATACCTTGACTAACACTGCAATAACATACCGTGACTGAAGATGCAGTAGATATTTCTCACACATGCACGTTTTATATATTTATATATATATATATATATATATATATATATACATACATACACACACACACACACACACACATCAGCGTTTCCCAACCAGGGTGCCTCCAGCTGTTGCAAATCTACAACTCCCAGCATGCCCAATTGCAGTTTTACAACAGCTAGAGGCACCCTGAGAAACATTGGTCTATGTGTGTGTCTGTGTGTGTAAATATCAGTGTTTCCCAACCAGTGTGCCTACAGCTGTTGCAAAACTACAACTCCCACCATGCCCAATTGCAGTTTTGCAACTGCTTGGGGCACCCTGAGAAACAATGGTGTGTATATGTGTATATATATATATATATATATATATATATATATATATATATATGAATCACCGTGAAAATTCTAGCACAGGACGACTTCTAGTGCGGTGCAAAGTGTCCCCCAGTATGCCACACTGGATCCCCATAAAACTTCCTCCTCTAGGAAACAGCACCCAACACGAAGTCCAGGTATTATGCAGGCTACAAGGTTTTTATTTGCATCAGAGCATAAAGTGCGATGTTTCGGCTAGCAAGCCTTTTTCAAGCAATGCTTGTAGTCTGCATAATACCTGGACTTCGTGTTGGGTGCTGTTTCCTAGAGGAGGACGTTTTATGTGTGTGTGTGTGTGTATATATATATATATATATATATATATATATATATATATATACACATACATCCATACATACATACATACACAGAAAATCTGCAGCACTCCAGGCCCAATAATTAAGATTCTACCATATGTGACTGAACTTGCATCTCCATCTCAAACAGGCAGCGCCACAGAAGATCACAACTTTTTTCCTGCACCTTTCTCATAGTGAGGAAGAATACACAATGACATCAGTGACTACAGGTGACGTCTTCTCTATAGTGAGGAGAATACACAATGACATCAGTGACTACAGGTGACGTCTTCTCTATAGTCTTCCCTTATCTAATTCAGATGGTACATACCAGTGGGTCCAGCTAAATCTTCTCTTTGCAGAACTTGACGCCCAGATGGCATTGGTTCATTACTTTGTCAGCGGAGTCTGATCCTCTATATGAAAATGATAATTAATATAATGCTGCCAAACACGGACTTCTCTGAAAATAATACTACCACACACTTTATCCTCTGAATAGAATACAATCGCACACTGTACCCTCAAGATATATAATACTACTACACACTGTGCTCTCTGAATATAATACTACTGAACACTGCGCTCTCTGAAAATAAACATGCCACACACTGTACTCTCTGAATATAATACTACTGAACACTGCACTCTCTGAAAATAAACCTGCCACACACTGTACTCTCTGAATATAATACTACTGCACACTGTGCTCTCTGAATATAAACCTGGCACACACTGTACTCTCTGAATATAATACTACTGCACACTCTGCTCTCTGAATATGATACTACTGCACACTGCACTCTCTGAATATGATACTACTGCACACTGTGCTCTCTGAATATAAACCTGGCACACACTGCACTCTCTGAATATTAAACTACTGCACACTCTGCTCTCTGAATATGGTACTACTGCACACTGCACTCTCTGAATATGATACTACTGCACACTGCGCTCTCTCAATATAATACTACTGCACACTGTGCTCTCTGAATATAAACCTGGCACACACTGTACTCTCTGAATATAATACTACTGCACACTGCACTCTCTGAATATGATACTACTGCACACTGCGCTCTCTGAATATAAACCTGGCACACACTGTACTCTCTGAATATAATACTACTGCACACTCTGCTCTCTGAATATGATACTACTGCACACTGCACTCTCTGAATATGATACTACTACACACTCTGCTCTCTGAATATAAACCTGGCACACACTGCACTCTCTGAATATTAAACTACTGCACACTCTGCTCTCTGAATATGGTACTACTGCACACTGCACTCTCTGAATATGATACTACTGCACACTGCGCTCTCTCAATATAATACTACTGCACACTGTGCTCTCTGAATATAAACCTGGCACACACTGTACTCTCTGAATATAATACTACTGCACACTGCACTCTCTGAATATGATACTACTGCACACTGCGCTCTCTGAATATAAACCTGGCACACACTGTACTCTCTGAATATAATACTACTGCACACTCTGCTCTCTGAATATGATACTACTGCACACTGCACTCTCTGAATATGATACTACTACACACTCTGCTCTCTGAATATAAACCTGGCGCACACTGCACTCTCTGAATATTAAACTACTGCACACTCTGCTCTCTGAATATGGTACTACTGCACACTGCACTCTCTGAATATGATACTACTGCACACTGCGCTCTCTGAATATAATACTACTGCACACTGTGCTCTCTGAATATAAACCTGGCACACACTGTACTCTCTGAATATAATACTACTGCACACTGCACTCTCTGAATATGATACTACTGCACACTGCGCTCTCTGAATATAAACCTGGCACACACTGTACTCTCTGAATATGATACTACTTCACACTCTGCTCTCTGAATATGATACTACTGCACACTGCGCTCTCTGAATATGATACTACTGCACACTGCGCTCTCTGAATATGATACTACTGCACACTGTGCTCTCTGAATATAATACTACTGCACACTGCGCTCTCTGAATATGATACTGCTGCACACTGCGCTCTCTGAATATGATACTACTGCACACTGCGCTCTCTGAATATGATACTACTGCACACTGCACTCTCTGAATATGATACTACTGCACATTGTACCCTCTGAATGGTACTACTGCACAATGTACCTTTGGAATATAATAATACCACACACTATACCCTCTGAGTATAATACTGCCACAGATTGTATCCCCTATATATAACACTACCACACACTGCGCTCTCTGAATATGATACTACTGCACATTGTACCCTCTGAATATGATACTACCACACAATGTACCTTTGGAATATAATAATACCACACACTATACCCTCTGAGTATAATACTGCCACAGATTGTATCCTCTATATATAACACTACCACACACTGCACTCTCTGAATATGATACTATTACATACTGCGCCTCTGAATATAACCTTGTCATACATTAAACCTTATATGATACACCATACCTCACCCTCACATATAGTGATAATGCCTCCTGACCTGTGCAGGGGTAATACGCACAGTGATGTCACAGTACAGCGATGAAACACCCAATAATGTCACAATACAGGGATAATATATACAGTGATGTCACAGTGCAGGGATAATACACACAGTGATGTCACCGTACAGAGATAATACACACAGTGATGTCACAGTACAGCGATGAAACACCCAATAATGTAACAATACTGGGATAATATATACAGTGATGTCACAATACAGGGATAATACAAACAGTGATGTCACAGTACATGGATTATACACACAGTGATGTCACAGTACAGGGATAATACACACGATGATGTCACAGTACAGGGATAATACACACAGCAACATCACAGTACAGGGATAATACACACAGCAATATCACAGTACAGGGATAATACACAGTGATGTCACCGTACAGAGATAATACACACAGTGATGTCACAGTACAGGGATAATACAAACGATGATGTCACAGTACAGGGATAATACACACAGTGATGTCACAGTACAGTGATAATGCACACAGTGATGTCACAGTACAGTGATAATGCGCACAGTGATGTTACAGTACAGTGATAATGCACACAGTGATGTCACAGTACAGTGATAATGCACACAGTGATGTCACAGTACAGGGATAATACACACAGTGATGTCACAGTACAGGGATAATACACACAGTGATGTCACCGTACAGAGATAATACACACATTGAGGTCACAGTACAGGGATAATACACACGATGATGTCACAGTAGAGGGATAATACACACAGTGATGTCACAGTACAGTATAATGCACACAGTGATGTCACAGTACAGTGATAATGCACACAGTGATGTCACAGTGCAGGGATAATACAAACAGTGATGTCACAGTACAGGGATAATACACACAGTGATGTCACAGTGCAAGGATAATACACACAGTGATGTCACCGTACAGAGATAATACACACATTGGGGGAGATTTATCAAAACCTGTGCAAAGGAAAAGTTGACCAGTTGCCCATAGCAACCAATCAAATCGCTTCTTTCATTTTGCAGAGGCCTTGTTAAAAATGAAAGAAGTGATCTGATTGGTTGCTATGGGCAACTGGGCAACTTTTCCTCTGCACAGGTTTTGATAAATCTCCCCCATTGAGGTCACAGTACAGGGATAATACACATGATGATGTCACAGTACAGGGATAATACACACAGTGATGTCATAGTACAGGGAAACTGCACACAGTGATGTCACAGTACAGGGATAATACCCACAGTGATGTCACCATACAGAGATAATACACACAGTGATGTCACAGTACAGGGATAATACACACAGTGATGTCACAGTACAGGGATAATACCCACAGTGATGTCACCATACAGAGATAATACACACAGTGATGTCACAGTACAGGGATAATACACACAGTGATGTCATAGTACAGGGAAACTGCACACAGTGATGTCACAGTACAGGGATAATACACACATTGATGTCACCATACAGAGATAATACACACAGTGATGTCATAGTACAGGGATAATACCCACAGTGATGTCACCATACAGAGATAATACACACAGTGATGTCATAGTAGAGGGATATACACAGTACAGGGTTAGAACTCACAATGGGGTGAGGATTGGCAGGGGTCAGGGCACAGTATTTATAGTGTTACCTATGTAACCTGCCTGTCATGCCATCATCCACTGTTCACCTGCACTCTGGTCCTTCCTCTGACCCCAGCAGGCCTCCGTATGAGTCTATGATCACATGACCAGCAGGGGAGGAGCTGAGCTGGAGGTTGAGATCGCTGTGTGTATGGCAGTGTTTCCCAAGCAGGTGCATACAGATATAGCAAAACTACAACTCCCAGCATATCCAGACAGCTTTTGGCTATCTGGGCATGCTGGGAGCTGTGGTTTTCAACAGCTGGATGCACACTGCTTGGGAAACACTGCTATAGGAAGGCAGTGAAGGGGTCCATATGTGTACACATAGGACACAACAGAGCAGGTATATTTCCCCTCCCCTGGATCTCCACTGATGGCAGGAGCGGCTCACAGTTGGGGGCCCGGCTGTATGAGTCATCTGTGACTGTGGGGACTCATAATGATGCGCACAGTCCTGAAGCCGCCGGCCACCGCGGTGCCTGTCACAGGAGGGGGGGGAGGGGTGTTCAGCGGTCGGGATTGCTGCCCCCATGAAAAGTGCCTTATAGGAAAAACCGGCCCTGGCTGCAGCGCAGTGGACCGGTGGGGCTAAAGGGCTAGCTGCTTTGGGCCCCCAGGAATACCCCATACACATACACTGCCCCAGGGGTCAAGTCCTGGAAAAAAAAGGGGGGGGGGGGTTGTATGCACAGCCGAGATCGCAGGGGTCCCCAATGGCGGGACCCCTGCGATCAGACATCTTATCCCATATCCTTTGGATAGAGGATAAGATGTCTAGAGGAGGAGTACCCTTTTAAAGGAGTACTCTGGGGCAGTATTCCTGCTCCGTCCTGCCCGGGCTGCAAAAAAAAATGAAAATAAACCATCTCTCACCTTCCTGGGTTCCCGCGGAGCGCCACTACAGCTGATCGGTCCTCCGGTCCATCCTCTTCATACTTCCGGGTGTAACGAAGCGTCACATGGCGCTCAGCCAATCGCCGCCGCGATGTTCTGCCTCGGCCCATAATAGGCTGAGCGCCATGTGACGATTCGTTCACACGGAAGTATGAATAAGATGGACCGGAGGACCCATCAGCTGTAGTGGCGCTCCGCGGGAACCCAGGAAGGTGAGAGATGGTTTATTTTCATTTTTTTGCAGCCCGGGCAGGACGGAGCAGGAAAACTCTGCACCAGAGTACTCCTTTAAGTACCAGGGCACCAAGATGTATATTTACATCCAATGGGGGAGATTTATTAAAACCTGTGCAGAGGATAAGTTGACCAGTTGCCCATAGCAGCCAATCAGATCGCTTGTTTATTTTTTTAAAAGGCCTCTGAAAATGAAAGCAGCGATCTGATTGGTTGCTATGGGCAACTGCTCCACTTTTCCTCTGCACAGGTCTTTATATATCTCCCCCAATGTTCTTAAGGGGTTATCATTCTGATAATACACTGTAACAAAAACCTCCTCATGTCCCTATCATCATGATAACACACTGTAAGAAACCTCCTCATGTAATCTTCTTAGAATTGGGGTGACACACTGTAACATGCCTCCTCCTCATGTAATCACCTTACTACTGGGGTGACACACTGTAACAAACCTCCTCCTCATGTAATCACCTTACTACTGGGGTGACACACTGTAACAAACCTCCTCCTCATGTAATCACCTTACTACTGGGGTGACACACTGTAACAAACCTCCTCCTCATGTAATCACCTTACTACTGGGGTGACACACTGTAACAAACCTCCTCATCATGTAATCTCCTTACTACTGGGGTGACACACTGTAACAAACCTCCTCATGTAATCTCCTTACTACTGGGGTGACACACTGTAACAAACCTCCTCATCATGTAATCTCCTTACTACTGGGGTGACACACTGTGACAAAACTCCTCCTCATGTAATCTCCTTACTACTGGGGTGACACACTGTAACAAACCTCCTCCTCATGTAATTACCTTACTACTGGGGTGACACGCTGTAACAAACCTCCTCCTCCTGTAATCACTTTACTACTGGGGTGACACACTGTAACAAACCTCCTCCTCCTGTAATCACTTTACTACTGGGGTGACACACTGTAACAAATCTTCCATGTAATTACCTTACTGGGGTGACATGTCTCCTCCAGCTCCGCCCCGCCTCCTCCACAGCATCACACAGGTCCTTCAACCACGATCTTCCCTCTCCACCACAGCTAAGCTCCGCCCCAACATGTGATGGTGACATCATCACAGGTCCTACATCTCCAGCATCTAGCAGTCTGGGCCAGGGGAGGAGACGGAGGGAGGGTAAGAACAGAGAGGATGGTCCTGCAGGACTAATGTAAGGAACAGCATTCCTCCTGTGGAAAATGCAAAGGAACGCTGTTCCTGCAGGACTCGAGCCCTCCACTGCCCCCATACACATACACTGCCCCATACCATACACACTGCCCCCATACACACACACTGCCCCATACCATACACACTGCACCATACACATACTCTGCCCCATACACATACACTGCCCCATACCATACACACTGCCCCCATACACAGCCCCCATACACATACACTGCCCCATACCATACACACTGCCCCATACCATACACACTGCACCATACACATACACTGCCCCATACACATACACTGCCCCATACCATACACACTGCCCCATACCATACACACTGCACCATACACATACTCTGCCCCATACACATACACTGCCCCATACCATACACACTGCCCCCATACACAGCCCCCATACACATACACTGCCCCATACCATACACACTGCCCCATACCATACACACTGCACCATACACATACACTGCCCCATACACATACACTGCCCCATACCATACACACTGCCCCATACCATACACACTGCCCCCATACACATACACTGCCCCCATACACCGCCCCATACACATACACTGCCCCCATATACATACACTGCCCCCATACTCATACACTGCCCCCATACTCATACACTGCCCCATACACATGTACTGCCCCCATATACTCACATGCACTGCCCCCCATACACAGCCCCCATACACATACACTGCCCCATACCATACACTGCCCCATACCATACACACTGCCCCATACACATACACTGCCCCATACACATACACTGCCCCATACCATACACTGCCCCCAAATACACACACATACAGAGCCCCCATATACACACATACACAGCCCCATAGAAAATACACTGCCCCATACACATACACTGCCCCCATCTACACACACATACACAGCCCCCATATACACTGCCCCATACACATGTACTGCCCCCATATACTCACATGCACTGCCCCCCATACACTGCCCCTATGTACACGCACATACACAGCCCACATATATACTGCCTCATACACATACACTGCACCATACACATATACTGCCCCTATATACACACATACACTGCCCCATACCATACACACTGCCCCATACACATACACTGCCCCATACACATACACTGCCACATACACATACACACTGCCCCGTACCATACACTGCCCCATACACATACACTGCCCCATACCATACACTGCCACATACACATACACTGCCCCATACACATACACTGCCCCCATATACATACACTGCCCCCATACACATACACTGCCCCATACCATACACACTGCCCCCATACACAGCCCCATACCATACACTGCTACATACACATACACTGCCCCATACCATACACACTGCCCCATACCATACACACTGCCCCATACCATACACTGCCCCATACACATACACTGCACCCATACACATATACTGCCCCATACCATACACTGCCCCAATACACATACAATGCCCCCCATAAGCATACAATGCCCCCCATACACATACACTGCCCCCATACACATGCACTGCCCCCATACACATACACCGCCCCCATACACATACACTGCAACATACACAGACACTGCCCCCATACACAGACACTTCCCCCATACTCATACACTGCCCCCATACTCATACACTGCCCCATACCATACACACTGCCCCATACACATACACTGCCCCCATACACATACACTGCCCACATACACTGCCCCCATACACATACACTGCCCCATACACATAAACTGACGACATACACTGTCCCATACACATACACTGCCCCCATACCTTACACACAGCCCCATACATATGCACTGCCCCATACACATATACTGCCCCTATATACACACACGTACACAACCCCATGCACACATACACTGCCCCTATAAACACACACGTACACAACCCCATACACACATACACAGTCCCATACCATATAAACTGCCCCATACACATGCACTGCCCCATACACATACACTGCCCCATACACATACACAGCCACCATATACACACATACACAGCCCCCATACACAAAAACAGCCCCATACCATATACACTGCCCCTATATACACACATAGACACAGCCCCCACACACAGTCCACCATACACACAAACACAGCCCCCCACACACACATACAGCCCTGTACCATATACACTGCCCCATACATATACACTGCCCCCATACACTGCCCCATACACATACACTGCCCCCATACACATACACTGCCCCATACCATACACACTGCCCCATACACTTACACATACACCCATACAAATATACTCGCATACACAGCCCCATATACTCACCTACACTGCCCCATACACATGCACTGCTCCCATACACATACACTGCCCCCATATACACACACATACAGAGCCCCCATATACACACATACACAGCCCCATACAAAATACACTGCCCCATACACATACACTGCCCCCATCTACACACACATACACAGCCCCCATATACACTGCCCCATACACATGTACTGCCCCCATATACTCACATGCACTGCCCCCCATACACTGCCCCTATGTACACGCACATACACAGCCCACATATATACTGCCTCATACACATACACTGCACCATACACATATACTGCCCCTATATACACACATACACAGCCCCATACCATATACATAGCCTCATACACATACACTGCCCCTATATACACACACAGCCATACACATACACTCAGGACCAGTTTTAGATTTAATGTGGCGCTGGGCAAAATTAAAAGTGGGGCCGCAAAAGCCAAACAAGTTAGATTTTATTGTGAAACGACTGATGTCATTACAAAGTAAAATTGGTAGTGCATAAAACAAGCGCTTGTAGGGGTCTGTAGGTGGAAAACTGAAAGCGTTATGGTTTTTAGAAGGTGGGGAGGAAAAAACAAAAGTGCAAAAACGGAAAAACGCTGAGTCCTGAAAGGGTTAAATGATCAGGAGCACAAGCCACAAAGCGTATGTCCCTGTAGACACAATATTTGCTAGACACACAATACCGCTATATTGTTCCAAATTAAAAACCACAATAAAAAGACCAATATTCTGACATACAATAACATATACTGTAGTGGTAGATACCAACTATACACTGGCACCCTGCAGATCGAATGAGGCCGGGTTCACATATGTCAGGCGTGCACTGGAGGGAAACTAATGCTAGAACTGATCCCATTTATTTGAATGGGGCAGTTCACAATCATCCAGCGTCTTAATTTTGACACCGGATTGTTGGACACACCGGAGAGGGAGGTTTGGATTACACCCCCTGAAAAACACTACTGTGCGTGTGTGTATGTATATATATGTATCATAGGAAAGAAAAATAAAAAAAATATATATATATATATATATATATATTTCCCAACCAGAGTGTATCCAGCTGTTGCAAAACTACAACTCTCAGCATGCTGGGATTTGTAGTATTCCAACAGCTGGAGGCACCCTGGTTGCGAAACATTGATATATACACACACATGCATAAATCAGTGTTTCCCAACCAGGATGCCCCCAGCTATTACAAAACTATCAATCCCAGCATGCCCAAATAGCCTAAACAGCTGGAGGCACCCTGTTTGGGAAACACTGTTAACAATATATATATATATATATATATATACAAAGTCCCGAAATCACAGCACCAGTCAGGTCATGGATCTTGAAATACTGGATTATTTTATTCTTCCCCACAGCAAATGCAACGTTTCGGAAGTAGTAGCCTTTATCAAGCATAATGCAAATACAAAATGTGCATATATATATATATATATATATATATATATATATATATATATATATCACAGATACATTTCATTGGCTACAACTCATGTGATACAAATGTATAATTATCTAAAAACGCACCTCTATTTAAATTAAATTGGAGCAATGCTCTGTTAATCACAGTGATGTCAAGTTGACATAGCATCCGTCTATATACAATACAATCAATACACATATAAAGTGCCCTGTGCCATATGACATACAGTGCTATATAGTGTTATATAGGTACCTTCAGTATCAGCCAAATATATAACTCGATCGCACCCAGAACATGCCGATCGCTGCCATCTCCGTTCTCATTCTTGTTTGTATACAAAGCGACTGCGCATGCGTCGGAAAAGTTCCTACGTATCAGCGCATCACTTCCGCTCTCGATCGCTCACAGTAATGTGTGCTGATCAGGTGCGCGTAATGCCCTTACCCACACTAATCACCATTTGTGTTCTGCGGCTGCGCAAACGGGTCCGACGATCGTGTTATCACACTGGACATATCGCAATCCAGCCGGCCGGCTGTGCATGCGCATTGTAACCAAACACTTGTAACCTAGCAAATCATGTTTGAATAGTACAACAGTAAATGCTGACATCAAATTATCATGCAACTGATATTTTATTTCTAGATGACATGAATGAGGGCATATATTAGAAAAAAAAATAATATATAAGAGGATGGCTGCAATGGCTGCGATCTTGGCTGTAGTGAAGGTCCCCACGCATTTGCTGTGGGGAAGAATAAAATAATCCAGTATTTCAAGATCCATGACCTGACTGGTGCTGTGATTTCGGGACTTTGTTTATATATATATATATATATATATATATATATATATTCTTTTATTTTATTGAAGAGCTGAGGTATGTGCTCTCAAGTCACCCAAGTGCAAGTATTCACACAAAATACCGTGCACAAGGATGCGGTCTATCGCAAGCCCTTTTTTTACACTTGATCTTAGCCAAAAGGCCCAGAGGTGATAACCGGTAAAGGGGTGGAACCAACCATGCCCCCTTCATGAGCACTCACACTACTTATAGGGAAGAAAGGAAGGCTGGCAGGCGGCCTCCCATGCATAGGAAAGGAGGGAGGCAGGCAGTCTCCCATACACTCTCTGGGTGGGTGGCAGTCAGCCACCCGTACATACAGCACAGGCTAAATCCACATCATTGCTTAAAAGAAGGACAGAAGTCCATTCCACTCTGATGGAGCAATAAGCAATGCAATCCATACCCTGGCTTTTACAGGAACCCCTGTAATTGTGTAATTCACATTTCTTGCCACAAGATGGCAGTGGTGTTTTAAAATCTTGAACGCTGTGCACAGCTAACTCCGTACTATTGAAATTGCTCAGTGTCTGTCAGACAGACTGGTATTTAGACTCTTCTATCTAGTTAGTTCCGGTGCCCTGCTGCAGCTCGGGCACGGGAGTTACTAACTAAGCGGGGACACTGGCACAGCGTTATTATTAAAACATAATCCTCCCTTACTTTAAAGGAAGGGAGGATTACGTTTTATATCATGAAAAACTATTTCGGAAACTATGTCGGAGTTAGCTGTGCACAGCGTTCAATATTTTAAAACACCACTGCCATCTTGTGGCAAGAAATGTGAATTACACAAGTCAAGAAATATTTTAAAGAAGCATTAATAAAAGTAAATTTTTAGGGGATCTTTAGTCAGGGTTAATCCTGAGGGGATTTATTTCCCCAAGTAGGTTGTTCATTAATAAGTCGGCCCAGAGATCCCTAGGGGATTTAGCTAGTGTAGGTTTTCGTGACATATTCTACTTTAACATAGCGGTAAATTTTTGTGGTTACTTGCATCACAAAATGTCATGAAAATTTAGAAAATTTTGCATTTTTCTAACTTTGAAACTCTCTGCTTGTAAGGAAAATGGATATTCCAAATACATTTTATATTGATTCACAAACACAATGGGGGAGATTTATCAAAGGATTTAGACTGATTTTTCATGTCTAAATTTGTCGCACAGAAAGTCGCAGTCTAAATATGTGCGACTTTTCTGCGACTTTTGCTCTAGAGGAATTTTAGAACATGATGCATGCAAGTCTATTTTAGACAGAAATGCATTGGAAAATGCATTGGTGCTGAATTTATCAAGTGCGACTTTTGTGCGACAAGTCGCATCTGCCCAAAATACGCTGAAATGTCAGACCATGCTGGAGCAGGACTAAATGCAGTTTAAGCTGTAGACCCTGAAGTCTGAGCACAGAATTTATCAAGGGCTGTGAGACCTTTGATAAATTAGGAGCACAATAGACAGGAGACTACCACATACGCTGGTCTATAAGCATACCCAGAATAGACTAGATTAGTAAATGTCCCCCAATATGTCTAATTTATGTTGGCATCATAAAATTGACCAATTTTTTACTTTTTGAAGACATTAGAGGGCTTCAAAGTATAGCAGCAATTTTCTAAATTTTCATGAAAATTTTAAAATCTGAATTTTTAAAAGACCAGTTAAGTTTGAACTGGATTTGAGGGGCCATTCTGTGAGAAATACCCCATAAATGACCCCATTGTAGAAACTACACCCCTCACAGTTTTCAAAATGACATTCAAAATGTGTGTTAACCCTTTAGGTCTTTCACAAGAATTGCAGCAAAGTGGAGGAGAAAAATCAAAATCTGCATTTTTTACACTAACATATTCTTGTAGCCCCATTTTTTTCATTTTTAAAAGTGGTAAAAGGAGAAAAGCCCCCCAAAATTTGTAGCTCAATTTCTCTCGAGTACGTAAATACATCATATGTTGACATAAAGTGCTTTGTGGGCTCACAACATGGCTCAAGAGGGAAAGAGCAACTGTAGGATTTTTTTAAACAAATTTTGCTGTCATGGTTTTTGGGGCCATGTTGCATTTAGGAAGCCCCCATGGTGCCAGAACAGCAAAAAAAACATATGGCATACTATTTTGGAAACTACACCCCTCAAGGAATGTAACAAGGGGTATAGTGAGCCTCAACACCCCACAGGTGTTTGGCGACTTTGCGTTGAAGTTGGGTGTAAAAATGGAAAATTAGATTTTCTCTATCGGCTCCATTGGGGGACACAGACCATGGGTGTATGCTGCTGTCTCTAGGAGGTATGACACTATGGCAACAAAAAAAAGTCGGCTCCTCCCAGCAGGATATACCCGCCTCTAGGCCCTGAGCTAATCAGTTTTAGCTTAGTGTCTGAAGGAGGTGGACATGGTCTGGAATTCTCCAGACCAGGTCTTCTGTTTCTTATTTTTCCTAGTTAGGGTATGTGTTAGTTTTTTATTCCGTTTTCTTTCATGTTTTCAGGTGGGGACTCAGGAACTGCGGCTCACTGTTTCCTCATTGTGATTGAGGGGGCACAGACATTGCGTATATGCGCTGTTCACCCCCTCTCGCCAACGGTCAGCGTCTGGGGTTGTACCTCATGGGTCCGGGTCCCCCTATTCCCTGCTCGCTTTGCTCGCACATGGTAGCTCAGCGTGATGCAGGTAACAGAAAGCTGACTGAAGACCTCACAGAAGACTCCATTAGGTAAGTACTTCTGATTGAGGTGAGTATATATTCTTCTCCCTTTAGGTGCTGACTTGCAACCTCTGGAGACCCTCATTTTTTGGCCCACCTTTCAGGGTCCAAGGGGCTGGCCTGTGTTAGGGGCTCTATCTTTTATTCTAAAAAAAGGGGCGAGCAATGGCATATTGGGAATGAATGGTTTACTTTATTATTATGCACATGTGTGTGTGTGTTATACTATGCGGCTGACAGCCGCGGCGCTTACTATGTGGCTGACAGCCGCGGCGCTTTTACTGTTCGGGCGCATGAAGCGCCGACTTACTTTCGATTTCGGCAGCAGACGACTGTCGGCGAATATGTGTATCGCCCGCTCACTTCCCGGTGGGCGCATATGCGGCTGACATGTGCGCCTGGGGCAAGGAGCGGGCGCCATTACTATTGTTCTTCTCGGCGGCCGGGGAGCTATAGCTCCGCCCACAGGGCCGCCGGAGCTCACTGGAGGCGCGGATTGTCCTCCAATCAGCGCCGTGCGTGCGATTTTCGGTGGCAGAGGCCAATCAGACAGGGCCCCTGCTCCAGGCACGCCCCTCTCTGGCTATTGGCTGGCCTGTTTCTCCCTCTCTATCTACACAGAGCGGAGTTCTCCTCACAGCAGCCACCACAGGGGACACAGACTCGGGTGAAATAGTTCTTTTTTCATTATGCTCGTACCCAGAATTGTTCCTCCCTCTAAACAGACAACTGGAGCGTTAGTTTCCTATTTGGTCTGTAAGAACTGTAATTCCAAAATACCTGGTTCTGCTGAACCCACTTGCTCTGCCTGCTCCTCTGCTGCCCCAGACCCCCTGGTACCCTCGGATGCTCTTTCAGTTCTGGTGGATTCGGCCGCCCCTCCAGCCTGGGTTTCTTCCCTATCCCAGTATATGGGCTGACTTGACTCAAGTCTCCCGTTCGGTGGCTGAGGCTTCTCGTGACGTGGTGTCTGCCTTGAAGAGGTCTGCCCTGTGCCAACCCTCTAAAGGGCCCCGCTCCTCTTCTCCACATACTTCACCCTCTCACAGGCGTACTAGGGGTGTATCTTCTGACTCTTCCATTGAGTCTTCAGGTAGACGTGGGTGCTCCCCTCGTGGGTCCCGCCCCCCCCCGTGTCATCTGGTCACAAACGTCGCTCCTCCAGAGGACGTTCCCGGAATCGCCACTCTGCCTCGCAAGAGTCGCGTACCCGGTCATGGACGCCCCCCACTTGTTCACATTCTCCTGGTGGATGAGGCTTTCGAATTGGCATCTGACTCGGAGGACCGCTCGGATACAGTTGAAATGGTGAACTCATTGGTTGCGGCCATAAGAGACACCTTTCACTTAGAGGACCCAGGATCTTCGGATGTGACTCCTGAAGTATCTTTTCATCATGCTAAACTGGCACCTCAAAGGTTCAGCTCTCACGCTGAATTTGACACCCTTCTGGAATCTGCATGGAAACATCCGGACAAGAGGCTCCCGGGAATGAAGAAGGTTCAGGTGCGTTACCCATTCGACAAGGACCTTGCCTCTAAGATGGTTTCCCCTCCCTTGGTGGATCCACCAATTTCCCGCCTCTCTAAGGCTACTACACTGTCGCTAGCAGATATGGCTGCTTTCAAGGATTCAACGGACAAGAAGGTGGAGTCCTTAGCGAAGTTTGCCTCTGAAGCAGCAGGCTCTTCTATGCTTCCCACCTTCGCCTCGGCTTGGGTGTCCAAGGCCCTATCGGTGTGGTGCTCAAAACTCCGTCAGGGTATCCAGGCGGGATCCCCCCAGAGGATCTGTCTGCTTTGGTTCTCCAATGCTCTAAAGCTGGGGACTTTCTGTGCACAGCTTCCATGCAGTCAGCCCGTTGTGCTGCCTTTGCTGTGGGTCACCTGGCGGCCCTCCGCCGTTCCATGTGGCTTAAGGCTTGGGATGTGGATGCGGATGCCGCTTCCAAAAGGTCTCTCACCGAGCTTCCTTTTACTGGTGCCCGTCTTTTTGGCAAGCGCCTTGACGAGATTATCTCTGAGGCGACGGTTGGCAAGAGTTCCTTGTTGCCTCAAAATAAGGCTCGCTCTACTTCCCAGAGGAAGTCCTCTTCCTTTCAGTCCTTTCGGACTTTTGGCCCTAATAAGGGGTCTAGGCAGGCGCCTTCGCGGGACAAGAAGGCTCCCTCATTCCGGGCTTGCCCGTCTTGGAAGTTGGACACCAACCGTTCCGGCCGTTTTGCGGCCAAATCGGGCAAACGCAAACCCACTTCTGCATGAAGTGATGCCCCCACCCGCAGATTTTTCTTGGGTGGGAGGTCGTCTCTTACTTTTTCGAGACATCTGGACCACACACATTCAGGACTCTTTGGTCAGGGACGTGGTGTCCAACGGATACCGAATGGAATCTGCCTCCCTCCCGAGGGATCGTTTTTTTCAGTCCCGGGCCCCCCGGTCTCCTTCTCTGGCGAAACAGTTTCGGGAGGCTCTCCGGTCCCTGCTTCTCCAGGGAGTTATTTTTGGGGTTTCTATTCCAATCTTTTTGTGGTCCCCAAGAAGGGCGGTTCTGTGCGGCCAATCCTGGACCTCAAGCGTCTCAACCTTCATCTTCTCATCCGCCACTTCCGATTGGAATCCCTCCGTTCGGTAGTGGCATCCATGGAACAAGGGGAATTTCTTTCTTCAGTGGACATCAAAGATGCCTACCTCCATGTTCCAATATTTCCCAGCCATCAATGGCTTTTTTTCCTATTACTCCTTGTGAAAATGAAAAATTTGGGATAACACCAGCATTTTAGTGAAGAAAATAAAATTTTTCACTTTCACGTCCAACTTTAATGAAAATTTGTCAAACACCTGTGGGGTGTTAAAGCTCACTATACCCATTCTTACATTCCGTGAGGGGTGTAGTTTCCAAAATGGGGTCACATGTGGGTATTTATTTTTGTGCGTTTATGTCAGAACCGCTGTAAAAGGTAAAAGGAGAAAAAGCCCCCCAAAATTTGTTGGGCAATTTTTACCGAGTACGGTAAAGTGAGAGAGCGCCATGCGCATTTAAGGCCTAAATTACGGATGCAAGAGTTAGACTTGCCTCGGATACCAAAATTACCCTACGGCAGTGTTTCGCAAACAGAGTGCCTCCAGCTGTTGCAAAACTCCCAGCATGCCTGGACAGTCAATGGCTGTCTGGCAATACTGGGAGTTGTTGTTTTGCAACAGCTGGAGACTACGTTTTAGAAACCGTGCCATACCAGAGGTTTCTCATTTTTATTGGGGGGGGGGGGGGGGGGACTGTGTAGGGGTATGTTTATAGGTAGTGTTTTTAGGGTACATTCAGACTGCCGGGGGATTACAGCGAGTTTCCTGCTGTGAGTTTGAGCTGCAGCAGAAAATTTCCTGCATCTCTAGCTTGCAGCGAGAGACTAACTGTAAACCCCCGCCCCTTGTGAATGTACCCTGTACATTCGCATGGAGGGGGGGCAAACCCCCAGGTACCGCCACCATCTTCTCCCCCCCCCCCCCTCTCTGCCTGACATCCAGGGGCGGGCAGAGCGGGGAATTTCCATGGTAACCCCTCCGCCTTTAACTGCCATTGGTCAGTAGTCATTACTAATGGCAGGGGATAGGGGGGGATGGCACCACTGCCACCTCGCTCCTATCCCTTAGGAGGATTGGGGCTGTCACTGACAAATCCTTTCATCCCTATTTTCCGGGCAATCGGGTCATCAGAGACCCGATCAGCCCGGAATTGCCACAAACGTCGATTTGCCGCCATGGCCGACATGGGGGGTTCTCAGGACCCTCCTAGGCATTTTCACAGGATGCCTGCTGAAAGATTTCAGCAGGCATCTCGGTCCGGTCCCCGACGGCTAGCGGCGGGGACCGAAATTCCCACGGGCGTATCCATACACCCTCAGTCCTTAAGGACTTTGAAACGGGGGCGTATGGGCACGCCCTCCATCCTTAAGGGGTTAAGATCTGCATATGAAAACAACACGCCTACCTTTGTTGCCTGCAGCCACCTCCCTGGCTGTCCGGACACGGAATCAAACCAACTGTAACGAGAAACTGAAAATAAACAGTATTCACCTGCATCCTTTTGGACTCTTTGCTGAATCAGGGTAATCTGACAACCCATGGTCGTGCTGTTGGTGCTTCTGGTTCTTCTGCTGTTTACACCTGGCAGTGGCATTGAATGACATTTAATAGAACTAAAGGTCCTGGGTGCAACAATCCTCCCATGAGGACCAGCCTCAACAGCTTTGTAGATTGCACTCATGTTTGCAACTCCATATACATTTTATTTTCTTCATACTTCTTTCTTCATACTTTTTTCTTTCTGTCATTCAGACTTTCATTCATTCTCACTCACTCACTCACTCACTCACTCACTTTAATTCATTTGTTCTCTCTCTCACTCACTCAATTACTCACTCAATCACTCACTCACTCTCTCTCTTACCCACTCACTCAGTCAGTCTCTCTCTCTTTCTTTCTTTTTTTTATTAATTTTTTTCCATCTTCTTCTTCTTCTTCAGACCCCATCATAGCACTAATGCTTATCCAATACCACCAGCAGATGGAGACACTCCATTGCAACATTGGTTGTGAGCAGCAGTCTCTAAAAACAAATGCCTCATGGCTGATTTCCCATCAATCAATGGATGGCAAATTTTGTTTTTATCATTCACTGACCACAGAACCAATGCATGGTCAAGCAACAGCAATGACGCACCCTTGTGAATAACCATGAGACCCTCACATCATTTAACAGGATTCAGCACCACCTGCAAGACAGCTACGTATCATGTCATGTCAAACCTGCACAGGTGTGCTAGATTAGTATTATTATTATTTTTTTAGTTTTTATGACATCAATCAGTGTGCAAACATGGTCAGTAAAACGCCAAATGGATAGACGTTCATAAACCAGTCAGTGCAACTCATTATTGTGGTCTCTAATTGTGGAACTCTTTTTTTTTTTGTGAGGATACGATGAGCTTATCCAATTAAGGAGGCCATTCAGCAGTACTGGGTCTGGACAGCAGCGGCACCTTCTGCAGCCAGACTGACTGACATGACAAGGCAGGCAACAGCTGCAGCAGCACCCACAGAGGATTAAATAAGAATCTGTCTTTTTTAACACTGGAATGGGGTGGTGCACTGTACCCGAAGATACTGCCATATCGGGTCAATGCATTGGGCGACGGAAGCAAGTTTCCAAATCGGCTCCCATTCTCAAAAATCCATTTAATTTATGGTCCCCAGATAGGGGACGTATCAGATATTAAACTGATAAGAACAGATTTTTGATTGAAAAAACCTTTATTACCAATCAATTGTCAATCACACAATAAATATATTCACCATAACAGAACTGACTTTTTTTTATCTATCTATCTATCTATCTATATATATATATACCGTATTTATCGGGGTATACCACGCACCGGCCTATAACATGCACCCTCATTTTACCAAGGATATTTGGGTAAAAAAAGTTTTTTACCCAAATATCCATGGTAAAATGAGGGTGCGTGTGTGCGCGTGTATACCCCGATAAACCCCCAGGAAAGGCAGGGGGAGAGAGGCCGTCGCTGCCCGCTTCTCTCTCCCTGCCTTTCCTGGGGTCTAGAGCGCTGCTGCCGGCCCTTCTCACCCCCTGGTTATCGGCGCCGACAGCCAGGGGGAGAGAAGGGGCAGCGGCACCCATTGCCGGCGCCGCTGCCCCATTGCCTCCCCCCATCCCCGGTGGCATAATTACCTGGGTCGGGTCCGCGCTGCTGCAGGCCTCCGGCGCGCGTCCCCTGCGTCGTTGCTATGCACGGCGCGGCGCATGACGTCAGTGCGCCGCGCCGTGCCGTGCATAGCAACAGGTAATTATGCCACCGGGGATGGGGGGAGGCAACGGGGCAGCGGCGCCGGCAATGGGTGCCGCTGCCCCTTCTCTCCCCCTGGCTGTCGGCGCCGCTTCTCTCCCCCTGGCTATCGGCGCCGGCACCGATAGTCAGGGGGACAGAACGGGCAGCGGCGCCGATAGCCAGGGGGTGAGAAGGGCCGGCAGCAGGGCTCTAGACCCCAGGAAAGTCAGGGGGAGAGAAGCGGGCAGCGACGGCCTCTCTCCCCCTGCCTTTCCTGGGGGTGTATCGGCGTATAACACGCACATAGACTTTAGGCTAAAAATTTTAGCCTAAAAAGTGCGTGTTATACGCCGATAAATACGGTATATATATATATATAGATATATAAAAAAAATTATTTTATTGAAGAGCTGAGGTATGTGCTCTTAAAGAGTAGCTATCCTCAACTAAAATGTCCATATTCCCCCTCCCCATCTTTCCCTACATCTATCCCTGTTTTTTTTATCCTCTTAAAACATTAGAACAATACCTTTTTCCACTCCTCTTCGGTAGCTCAGAGTTGAGCAGTCTCACGATTGCAGGAAGTCGGCGGGCGGGCCGACGTGACGTCATCTGAAGCCTCGCCGGCCACCACTTCCGCCCATCTTGCTGTATTCTGCGCTCAATGTCGGGAGCGCGCATACAGGCGCGCATACAGGCTGGGAGGGACGGCAGCCTCTGAGTCTCCTCCTTTCTGTTTGGTTTTGCACGTACCATTCAGAGAGGAGGAGAGTCTGAGAACGGAGCTGCTGTACTGTGCCCTGAGGGAATTTATAATATCAAAATGGTGGGTAGTACAATTGATTATAT
Organism: Hyla sarda; assembly: GCF_029499605.1. Lineage (NCBI taxonomy): Eukaryota > Metazoa > Chordata > Amphibia > Anura > Hylidae > Hyla > Hyla sarda. The sequence continues at coordinate 74,357,873 of NC_079199.1, read as the reverse complement.
GCCCAAAACAATAAAAATAAAATTTCACAAAGCTGCAATCCCCAATGAATGACTGCAGACCGCAGTGCATTATAAATGGTGTGAATAATAGTGATTTTATCCCATTCAAAAATGATGCATCATTTTTGTAATGGAATAAAATCTCTTTTTTTTCACCATTTATACCAGTGGTCCCCAAACTGTGGCCCTCCAGATGTTGCAAAACTACAACTCCCAGCATGCCTGGACAGCCAACGGCTGTCCAGGCATGCTGGGAATTGTAGTTTTGCAACATCTGGAGGGCCACAGTTTGGGGACCACTGACCTATACTGCATTGCTGCGGTTTTATCGTGTACATGTGCTCACTGATTGCATATTTTATTGCATTAGGAACACCGCAGCAATTCAGGATAGGTGGTGATTAAAAAAAAAGATTTTATTCCATTCAAAAATTGTGCATATTTATTGATGGAATGAATTCACAATTTATATCACCATCTAGACTGTATTGCACATAACACCATAACCTCCCCCCAATGGAATAAATGTGCTTTTTTTGCTTACCATCTATACTGGAGTGATCCGGTGTTACTCAATAAAACCGCAGCACTACAATATAGATAGTGATCCAAAGTCCCAAATGAGTCCAAAATCTGAAATTTACCGTGCATACCATCCACACTCAATATATGATAATGAGCGTGCATAGCATGCAGGCTCAAAACATGATAATGAGAGTGCATAGCATGCATGCTCAATACCTGATATTGAGCATCCATAGCATGCACACTCAATACATAATAATAAACATGAATATTTTGAGCGTGCATAGCCTGCATGTTGAATACATGATATTGAGCATGCATAGCATGCACAGTAAGTATGATATTGAGCATGCATAGCATACACACTCAATACATGATAATGAGCGTGCATAGCATGCAGGCTCAATAAATTGTAATGAAAGTGTGTAGCATGTATGTGTAGCATACATTGAGTATCCATAGGATGCATACTCAATACATAATAATGAACGTTAATATATGAGTGTGCATAGCATGCATGCTCAATACATTATATTGAGCATGCATAGCATACACACTCAATACATGATAATGAGCGTGCATAGCATGCAGGCTCAATAAATTGTAATGAAAGTGTGTAGCATGTATGTGTAGCATACATTGAGTATCCATAGGATGCATACTCAATACATAATAATGAACGTTAATATATGAGTGTGCATAGCATGCATGCTCAATACATTATATTGAGCATGCATAGCATACACACTCAATACATGATAATGAACGTGAATATATGAGCGTGCATAGCATGCATGCTCAATACATGTTATTGAGCATGCATAGCATTCACAGTCAATACATGATATTGAGCATGCATAGCATGCACAATCAATACATGATATTGAGCGTGCATGGCATAAACACTCAATACATGATAATGAGCATGCATAGCATGCAGGCTCAATACATCGTAATGAAAGTGTGTAGCATGCATGCTCAATAAATGATATTTTGCATGCATAGCATGCACACTCAATACATAATTAACGTGAATATTTTGAGCGTGCATAGCCTGCATGTTCAATACATGATATTGAGCATGCAAAGCATACACAATCAATACATGATAATGAGCATGCATAGCATACATTTTCAATAAATGATATTGAGCATGCATAGCATACACACTCAAAAATGATATTGAGCATGCATAGCATACAGGCTCAATACATCATAATGAGAGTGCATAGCATGGATGCTCAATATATAATAATGAACATGAATATATGAGCGTGCATAGCATGCACAGTCAATACATGATATTGAGCATGCATAGCATACACACTCAATACATGATAATGAATGTGAATATATGACCGTGCATAGCATGCATGCTCAATACATGTTATTGAGCATGCATAGCATCCACAGTCAATACATGATATTGAGCGTGCATAGCATGCACAATCAATACATGGTATTGAGCGTGCATGGCATAAACACTCAATACATGATAATGAGCATGCATAGCATGGAGGCTCAATACATCATAATGAAAGTGTGTAGCATGCATGTTCAATATATTACATTGAGCATCCATAGGATGCATACTCAATACATAATAATGAACGTTAATATATGAGTGTGCATAGCATGCATGCTCAATACATGATATTGAACATGTATATCCTACACACTCAATACATTATAATGAGCGTGCATAGCATGCAGGCTCAATACATCATAATGAGAGTGCATAGCATGCACACTCAATACATAATAATTAGCGTGCTTATCTGATCAATACCTGATGTTGAGCGTGCATAGCCTGCACAGTCAGTACATGATAATGAGCCTGCATAGCTGAGTGTGCATAACATGCACACTCAATACATGATAATGAGTTTGCTTAGCTGAGCGTGCATAGCATGCAGGCTCAAAATATGATATTGAGCAGCCCTAGCTTGCTGTCGCTATAAATACAATGTGCATGTCACGATTCGGCTGGCAGGAGGTGGATCCTCTGTGCCAGAGAGGGATTGGCGTGGACCGTGCTAGTGGACCGGTTCTAAGTTACTACTGGTATTCACCAGAGCCCGCCGCAAAGCGGGATGGTCTTGCAGCGGCGGTAGTAACCAGGTCGTATCCACTAGCAACGGCTCAACCTCTCTGACTGCTGAAGATAGGCGCGGTACAAGGGAGTAGACAAGAGCAAGGTCGGACGTAGCAGAAGGTCGGGGCAGGCAGCAAGGATCGTAGTCAGGGGCAACGGCAGGAGGTCTGGAACACAGGCTAGGAACACACAAGGAAACGCTTTCACTGGCACGATGGCAACAAGATCCGGCGAGGGAGTGCAGGGGAAGTGAGGTATACATAGGGAGTGCACAGGTGAACACACTAATTAGAACAACTGCGACAATCAGTGGCGCAGTGGCCCTTTAAATCGCAGAGACCCGGCGCGCGCGCGCCCTAGGGAGCGGGGCCGCGCGCGCCGGGACAGGACCAACGGAGAGCGAGTCAGGTACGGGAGCCGGGGTGCGCATCGCGAGCGGGCGCCACCCGCATCGCGAATCGCATCCCGGCTGGAGGCGGTATCGCAGCGCACCCGGTCAGTGGATCTGACCGGGGCGCTGCAGTAGCGAGGATGTTGCGAGCGCTCCGGGGAGGAGCGGGGACCCGGAGCGCTCGGCGTAACAGTACCCCCCCCCCTTGGGTCTCCCCCTCTTCTTGGAGCCTGAGAACCTGAGGACCAGACTTTTGTCTAGGATATTGTCCTCAGGTTCCCAGGATCTCTCTTCAGGACCACAGCCCTCCCAATCAACCAAAAAAAATGTTTTCCCTCTGACCGTCTTGGAGGCCAGTATCTCCTTCACGGAGAAGATGTCAGAAGAACCGGAAACAGGAGTGGGAGAAACAAGTTTGGGAGAGAAACGGTTGATGATGAGTGGTTTAAGAAGAGAGACATGAAAGGCATTAGGAATACGAAGAGAAGGAGGAAGAAGAAGTTTGTAAGAGACAGGATTAATTTGGCACAAGATTTTGAAATGACCAAGATAGCGTGGTCCCAATTTGTAGCTGGGGACACGGAAGCGGACATATTTAGCGGAGAGCCATACCTTGTCTCCGGGAGAAAAAATGGGGGGAGCTCTTCTTTTCTTATCGGCAAACTTTTTCATGCGAGATGAAGCCTGTAAAAGAGAATTTTGGGTCTCTTTCCATATGGTGGAAAGATCACGAGTTACTTCATCCACAGCGGGCAAACCAGAGGGCAAGGGAGTAGGGAGGGGGGGAAGAGGGTGACGGCCGTACACCACGAAAAATGGGGATTTAGAAGAAGATTCAGAGACTCTGAAGTTGTACGAGAATTCGGCCCATGGTAGAAGATCTGCCCAGTCATCCTGGCGGGAGGAAACAAAATGCCGTAAATAGTCACCCAGGACCTGGTTAATTCTTTCTACTTGCCCATTGGATTGAGGATGATAAGCAGAATAGAAGTTTAATTTAATCTTGAGTTGTTTACAGAGAGCCCTCCAGAATTTTGACACGAATTGGACGCCTCTATCCGAGACGATCTGCGTGGGCAAACCGTGAAGACGAAAAATTTGTACAAAAAATTGTTTTGCCAACTGAGGCGCTGAAGGAAGACCAGGAAGAGGAATAAAATGTGCCATCTTGGAAAATCGATCAACGACCACCCAAACAACAGTGTTGCCACGGGATGGGGGTAAGTCTGTAATAAAGTCCATACCAATCAGAGACCAAGGCTGTTCGGGGACAGGCAGAGGATGAAGGAGACCAGCAGGCTTCTGGCGAGGAGTCTTATCCCGGGCACAGACAGTACAGGCCCGCACAAAATCAACAACATCCGTCTCCAGAGTCGGCCACCAATAGAAACGAGAGATGAGTTGCAAGGACTTTTTGATGCCCGCATGGCCAGCGAGGTGGGAGGAGTGACCCCATTTGAGAATCCCGAGGCGTTGGCGTGGAGAAACGAAGGTCTTCCCTGGAGGAGTTTGCCTGATGGAGGCTGGAGAAGTGGAGATCAGACAGTCAGGAGGAATGATGTGTTGCGGAGAGAGCTCTACTTCCGAGGCATCCGAGGAACGAGAGAGAGCATCGGCCCTAATGTTCTTGTCGGCAGGGCGAAAATGAATTTCAAAGTTAAAACGGGCAAAGAACAGAGACCACCTGGCCTGTCGAGGATTCAGCCGTTGGGCAGACTGGAGATAGGAGAGATTCTTGTGATCGGTGTAAATGATAACTGGAAATTTTGATCCCTCCAGCAGATGCCTCCATTCCTCAAGTGCCAATTTAATGGCCAGTAGTTCTCGATCCCCGATGGAGTAGTTCCTCTCCGCCGGAGAGAAGGTCCTAGAAAAAAAACCACAAGTAACAGCATGCCCGGAAGAATTTTTTTTGTAGAAGGACCGCTCCAGCTCCCACTGAGGAGGCATCAACCTCCAATAGGAAGGGTTTAGATGGGTCAGGTCTGGAGAGCACGGGAGCAGAAGAAAAGGCAGACTTGAGCCGTTTAAATGCGTCTTCCGCTTGAGGAGACCAGGACTTAGGATTGGCATTCTTCTTGGTTAAAGCCACGATAGGAGCCACAATAGTGGAAAAATGTGGAATAAATTGTCTGTAATAATTGGCGAACCCCAAAAAACGTTGGATAGCACGGAGTCCGGAGGGGCGTGGCCAATCTAAGACGGCAGAGAGTTTATCTGGGTCCATTTGTAGTCCCTGGCCAGAGACCAAGTATCCTAGGAAAGGAAGAGATTGACATTCAAACAGACATTTCTCCATTTTGGCATAAAGTTGATTGTCTCGAAGTCTCTGAAGAACCATGCGGACATGCTGGCGGTGTTCTTCTAAGTTGGCAGAAAAAATCAGAATATCGTCCAGATACACAACAACACAGGAATATAAGAGATCGCGAAAAATTTCATTAACAAAGTCTTGGAAGACGGCAGGGGCGTTGCACAGGCCAAAGGGCATGACCAGATACTCAAAGTGTCCATCTCTAGTGTTAAATGCAGTTTTCCATTCGTCCCCCTCCCTGATGCGGATGAGATTATAAGCACCTCTTAAGTCCAGTTTGGTAAAGATGTGGGCACCTTGAAGGCGATCAAAGAGTTCTGAGATAAGAGGTAGGGGGTAGCGGTTCTTTACCGTGATTTTATTAAGTCCGCGGTAATCAATGCAAGGACGTAGGGAGCCATCTTTTTTGGACACAAAGAAAAATCCAGCTCCGGCAGGAGAGGAGGATTTGCGGATAAACCCCTTTTTTAAATTTTCCTGGATGTATTCAGACATAGCAAGAGTCTCTGGGGCGGACAGAGGATAAATTCTGCCCCGGGGTGGAGTAGTGCCCGGGAGGAGGTCAATAGGACAGTCATAAGGCCTGTGAGGAGGTAAAGTCTCAGCTTGTTTTTTGCAAAATACGTCAGCATAGTCCATATAAGCCTTAGGGAGACCGGTTACAGGGGGAACCACAGGGTCACGGCAGGGAGTACTGGGAACCGGTTTAAGACAGTCCTTGAAACAAGAAGTACCCCAGCTTTTGATCTCTCCTGTGGACCAATCAAGGGTTGGGGAATGGCGTTGAAGCCATGGTAGTCCAAGGAGAATTTCGGAAGTGCAATTGGAGATGACCAAAAACTCAATTTTTTCGTGATTAGGTCCGATGCACATTAGGAGGGGTTCCGTGCGGTAACGTACGGTACAGTCCAATCTTTCATTGTTAACACAATTGATGTAGAGGGGTCTGGCGAGACTGGTCACCGGGATGTTGAACCTGTTGATGAGAGAGGCCAAAATAAAATTTCCTGCAGATCCGGAATCCAAGAAGGCCATAGTAGAGAAGGAGAAGGTAGAGGCAGATATCCGCACAGGCACAGTAAGGCGTGGAGAAGCAGAGTTGACATCAAGAACTGTCTCACCTTTGTGCGGAGTCAGCGTACGTCTTTCCAGGCGGGGAGGACGGATAGGACAATCCTTCAGGAAGTGTTCGGTACCGGCACAGTACAGGCAAAGATTCTCCATGCGGCGTCGTGTCCTCTCTTGAGGTGTCAAGCGAGACCGGTCAACTTGCATAGCCTCTACGGCGGGAGGCACAGGAACGGATTGCAGAGGACCAGAGGAGAGAGGAGCCGGGGAGAAAAAACGCCTCGTGCGAACAAAGTCCATATCCTGGCGGAGCTCCTGACGCCTTTCGGAAAAACGCATGTCAATGCGAGTGGCTAGATGAATGAGTTCATGCAGGTTAGCAGGAATTTCTCGTGCGGCCAGAACATCTTTAACGTTGCTGGATAGGCCTTTTTTAAAGGTCGCGCAGAGGGCCTCATTATTCCAGGATAATTCGGAAGCAAGAGTACGGAATTGTATGGCGTACTCGCCAACGGAAGAATTACCCTGGACCAGGTTCAGCAGGGCAGTCTCAGCAGAAGAGGCTCGGGCAGGTTCCTCAAAGACACTTCGAATTTCCGAGAAGAAGGAGTGTACAGAGGCAGTGACGGGGTCATTGCGGTCCCAGAGCGGTGTGGCCCATGACAGAGCTTTCCCAGACAGAAGGCTGACTACGAAAGCCACCTTAGACCTTTCAGTAGGAAACTGGTCCGACATCATCTCCAAGTGCAGGGAACATTGTGAAAGAAAGCCACGGCAAAACTTAGAGTCCCCATCAAATTTATCCGGCAAGGATAGTCGTAGGCCGGAAGCGGCCACTCGCTGCGGAGGAGGTGCAGGAGCTGGCGGAGGAGATGATTGCTGAAGCTGTGGTAGTAGCTGCTGTAGCATCACGGTCAGTTGAGACAGCTGATGGCCTTGTTGCGCTATCTGTTGTGACTGCTGGGCGACCACCGTGGTGAGGTCGGCGACAACTGGCAGTGGAACTTCAGCTGGATCTATGGCCGGATCTACTGTCACGATTCGGCTGGCAGGAGGTGGATCCTCTGTGCCAGAGAGGGATTGGCGTGGACCGTGCTAGTGGACTGGTTCTAAGTTACTACTGGTATTCACCAGAGCCCGCCGCAAAGCGGGATGGTCTTGCAGCGGCGGTAGTAACCAGGTCGTATCCACTAGCAACGGCTCAACCTCACTGACTGCTGAAGATAGGCGCGGTACAAGGGAGTAGACAAGAGCAAGGTCGGACGTAGCAGAAGGTCGGGGCAGGCAGCAAGGATCGTAGTCAGGGGCAACGGCAGGAGGTCTGGAACACAGGCTAGGAACACACAAGGAAACGCTTTCACTGGCACGATGGCAACAAGATCCGGCGAGGGAGTGCAGGGGAAGTGAGGTATACATAGGGAGTGCACAGGTGAACACACTAATTAGAACAACTGCGCCAATCAGTGGCGCAGTGGCCCTTTAAATCGCAGAGACCCGGCGCGCGCGCGCCCTAGGGAGCGGGGCCGCGCGCGCCGGGACAGGACCGACGGAGAGCGAGTCAGGTACGGGAGCCGGGGTGCGCATCGCGAGCGGGCGCCACCCGCATCGCGAATCGCATCCCGGCTGGAGGCGGTATCGCAGCGCACCCGGTCAGTGGATCTGACCGGGGCGCTGCAGTAGCGAGGATGTTGCGAGCGCTCCGGGGAGGAGCGGGGACCCGGAGCGCTCGGCGTAACAGTGCAGAGTATTATTAAACCTTGTATAATTGATTATTGTACTGAAAAAGGATGATAGCCACTAACATGTTATCTCAACAAGACCAAAACCAAGTAATGGAGAATTTTGCTTTAGGCTATTACATACTCTATTAATCTATTTACTAAAGGCAACTGGATATTCATATGCTGCAGAGGAGGAAAGGAATGAAGAATATAATCCTGAAGAATCTTCTGATGAGGTAATTAATATTCTTTATTATTTATATATATATATATATATATATATATATATATAATTTTTTTTAATACTTATTATTATATTAATTCACTTTTTTTTTTTTTTTTTTTTTAAAAAGGAAGATTATAGTATTCAACAGGAGACGTAAAGTGACAGTGAGGAGGAAACAGCTGCAACAATACATGAAATAACGCCGGTAAGCATATCAACAAGCTACACTTGAAGATCATTTGAACACTGTAATTGAACCCACACCAGGGTCTAACCTACACATTACTAACAGCACCCTGATGTTTAGCTTTCTACCCCGTTTGACAAAAGATCTCCATAGACCACAATGGGCAAAATAAAAAAAATAAAATAAAATAATGTTTTAGATCTAGCCCATTCATTCCTATCCACCAAAAATAGACCCTGGAGGCTGACTTCCAGTACCCTGCTGTTTAGCTTCCTACTTCATTTGACACAGGATCTCCATAGACCACAATGGGCCATTGAATTCAATGGGCAAAAAATCTCAATATTATAGATCTAGCCCATTCATTCCTATACACCAACAATAAACCCTGGAGGCTGACTTCATACTCAGCCTCCAATGGTATTTTGACTAAACAAACCTCAAATGTTTAATGGGTTAATTTGTTGGTGTATAGGAATGAATGGGCTAGATCAGTGTTGTTCAAACAGTGGCCCTCCAGATGTCGCAAAACTACAACTCACTCACAGTCCACGCATGCTGGGGGTTTTAGTTTTGCAACATCTGGAGGGCCACAGTTTGAAGACCACTTGGCTACATCTATCTTCTACAATCTTCACTATCACCAATCTCTTCTTTCTCCTGCCCTAATCTAGCAGCCAAACATTACCATGACACCCTAAAGTCTACCCTGGATCAAATGGTACCCTCTAAAACACGAATCTCCCAACACAGACGGCAGCAACCCTGGCACACGCTAACAACCTGCTTTCTCAGGCGATGCTCTAGGTGTGCTGAACGTCTCTGGAGGAAAACTAAGACTTCTTCAGACTATCTGCACTATAAATTCATGCTTAAATCCTATTACTCCGCTCTTCACCTCGCCAAACAAACATATTTTACCTCCCTCATCTCCTCTCTGTCTAACAACCCAAAACACCTTTTTGACACGTTCAACTCTCTCCTTCGGCCTAAAGTACAGACCCCAATCACTGATCTCTGTGCTGAAGACCTGGCCAAATACTTCAAAACTAAAATCGATGAAATTCGTGATGAAATCCTCTCCCAGTCCCCTAAAAGTTCTGATCCAATTCCCAGCCACGTCTCCTCTTCATTACAGGCTCAAAAACTGAGAGTGATGGAAGATGAGGTTTCCAAGCTCCTCTCCTCCGCCCGCCCCACTACCTGCTCTAGTGACCCCATGCCTTTACACCTCATCCAGTCTCTCTCTCCTGCTATCAGCTGTCACCTAACTAAAATCTTTAACCTCTCCCTCTCTTCTGGGGTCTTTCCCTCCTCCTTCAAACACTCTATCATAACCCCACTATTGAAAAAACCATCTCTGGACCCTTCCTGTGCAGCCAACTATTGACCCGTCTCAAATCTCCCCTTTATCTCCAAACTCCTGGAATGCTTGGTCTACTCCCGCTTTATCCGCTATCTCTCCGAGAACTCTCTCCTTGACCCCTTACAGTCTGGTTTCCGCTCCATTCACTCCATTCACAGAAACGGCCCTAACCAAAGTCACTGACGATCTTCTGATGGCCAAATGAAATGGCAATTTCTCTTTACTGATTCTCTTGGACCTGTCTGTGGCTTTTGACACTGTGAATCATCAACTCCTCCTCAGTAGTCTCCGCTCCATCGGTCTCAAGGACTCTGCTCTCGCCTGGTTTTCCTCCTATCTCTTTGGCCGCTTCTTTAGCGTCTCGTTTTCTGGCTCTACTTCTTCTCCTCTTCCCCTTGCTGTCAGGGTTCCCCAGGGATCGGTCCTAAGTCCTCTACTCTTTTCACTCTACACATCCCCGATTGGAAAAACAATCAGTGGATTTGGTTTCCAGTACCACCTCTACGCTGATGACACCCAACTTTATACCTCCTCCTCCAACATCACCCCTGCACTCCTACAGAATACCAGTGACTGTCTCTCTGCCGTCTCAGACATCATGTCCTCTTTATATCTGAAACTAAATCTTTCTAAAACAGAACTTCTTGTCTTTTCTCCATCAACTGATACTGTACCTAACCCTGACATTTCCATCTCGGTATGTGGTACTACCATAACTCCCGGGCAGCAGGCTCGCTGTCTTGGAGTTATACTTGACTCTGATCTGTCTTTCACTCCCCATATTCAGTCTCTTTCACGTTCTTGTCACCTGCATCTAAAAAACATTTTCAGAATCCGCCCGTTTCTCATTACTGAAACTGCTAAAACTCTCATTATTGCTTTGATTCACTCCCGTCTCGACTACTGTAACTCTTTACTAATAGGCCTTCCTTTCTCCAAACTCTCTCCTCTTCAGTCCATCCTTAATGCCGCAGCCAGACTCATCTCCTCTCCAGCCGCTACACCGACGACTCCTCCCTGTGCCAGTCACTACACTGGTTAACAATTCAGTCCAGAATACAGTACAAAATCCTTAGTCTCACACACAAAGCTCTCCACAATGCTGCACCTCCCTACATCTCCTCTCTCATCTCCGTCTACCATCCTACACGTTCTCTCCGATCTGCTAATGATCTCACACTAACATCTTCTATAATCCGAACTTCTCACTCCCGTCTACAAGACTTCACTCGTGCTGCACCGGTTCTCTTGAATGCTATCCCTAAATCCCTCAGACTCAACAACAACATCCATAGTTTCAAACGTGGCCTAAAAACACATCACTTCTCTTTTTGAATGTTTTCTGTTCTTGTTGTCTGTCCTGTTGGTCCTCGTCTACTTGTCCTTTATGTTGCTTATATTTAGACTCTCCTACTCGGCAATACTGGCAGCGAGGGTGTATCTCCATGTCTACATGTCCACACTTATTAAGGTTCTTGTGTTACTGGTGTTACTAAGGATGTTTATGATTCGTATTTATGGCTATTAAGGTTGTGTCACTTAACGTGAATGGACTTAATTCTCCATACAAACGTTCATCGGTGTGGAGAGAGGCTAAACGCCTAAATGCTGATATTTTATGTATACAGGAGTCACACTTGGTCGCCTGTGATGCGGCTAGATTACAGAATAAGCAATTCCCTCATATATATCAGGCGCATGCTGTGCACAAGAAAGGTGGAGTAGCGATTGCATTTAAAAATACTTTGATACTTTCAGTTCAACATGCTGTGTTGGATGATAGAGGTCGATTCATAATCTTGGTATGTCTACTAAATAACATTCAATTCACTTTAGCTTCAGTTTATGCTCCAAATGCTAAGCAGTGCACCTTTCTCAGGTCATTTGTGCGCAAACTAGATTCCTTGAAAAAGGGCCACTGTATGCTACTGGGGGACTTTAATATGACTATGTGGCCTAGTGTAGACTCCACTTCAGCCACCTCTCAAAAAGAGCCCACTGGATTTTTTAACTGTGTTTCCCAAAATGATCTCTATGATGTGTGGCGTATCTTCCATCCTACAGAGCGAGACTTCACCTTCTTCTCACATGTACACAAGACTTATACTCGTATAGACTATGCCCTTGTCTCGCGCTCTTTACTCCCCTTGGTGTCTGAGGCTCAAATTATGCCTATAGAATGGTCGGACCATTCCCCCATTAGTGTGACTATTAGAGAGGCTTTCGTTTCCCGACCGACTTATGTGTGAAGGCTCAATCCTCTGATCCTACATGACCCTGAATACTCTGAGGCCACCAGATTAGCTGTGGATGCTTACTTTAGAATTAATGACACAGGGGATGTTTCTGACCCCACACTCTGGTGTGCGTTTAAAGCGACCATTAGAGGTCACTTTATTAGTCAAACTGCACATGATCGGAAGGTTCGCCAGACTAAGACATTAGAACTACAGCAACAGCTAGCAGACTTGCACAGGTGCAATAAGGCCTCTCATTCTCCAGAGGTGGCTGAAGAAATCTCACTGATTAGTGCTAGACTACACTCCCTTTCCCTGCACAATTATGAGATGGCGCTGCTTAGGTTTAAGATGACATGGTACTGGCAGGGTAATACATCCAGTTCCTTGCTGGCTAAACAACTCAAAAAACGCCAGGATAAGGGGAGAATTCCGTTTCTTACTAAGGGTGATGGATCTAGAGTTGCAGATCCGGAGGGAATTGCTAATTGCTTTGCGGAGTTCTATAGTAAACTATACAACCTTAGGGACAACACTGATACTGCACAGCCTGACCGTACTGCTATTTCTACCTTTTTGTCCTCTGTGTCTCTTCCCTCTCTGTCTCAGGAACAGGCCTCTGCCTTGTGTTCTCCTTTTACTACTGATGAGATCCTTGATTGCATCCGCTCTCTCAGGTCCTCGAAGTCACCTGGTCCTGACGGCATCACTAATTAATTCTATAAGAGATTCGGCCCATCGGTGGCCACTTTCTTAGCCAGAGCCTTCAATGATATTGTAGAAAGCGGTTCACCTCCTGAGGAGATGCTGGAAGCTCTGGTTGTTACCATACCTAAACCAGGTAAACCGCTGGATATTACTGCAAATTATAGGCAAATATCTCTTCTGAATAGTGATGTCAAATTGTACGCCCTGGCTCTTGCCTCTAGGTTGAATAGAGTGTTGCCGGAACTAATACACAAGGACCAGGTCGGCTTCGTCAGGGGTCGACAGACGGTGGATGGTACGAGACGTTTCCTCGATATTATCACTGCAGCTCACTCTGGTCGGACGCTTCCCTGCTCCTTTCCCTGGATGCGGAGAAGGCTTTCGATCGGGTACATTGGGAGTATCTGAGATGTGTGCTGCGCAAATTCGGCTTTCCCCCACTCTTAGAGTCAGCGATAATGGCTTTATATACTTGCCCGTCTGCCAGAATTTATACCATGGGCACTCTTTCTGATAGATTTTCCCTTAGCAATGGAACTAGGCAGGGGTGCCCCCTGTCCCCTCTCATTTTCACTTTAGTTATGGAGCCGTTTGCGCAGGCTATTCGAGCCTCCCCTGACATAGGGGGTGTTCGGATAGGGAATACAGACCATAGAATCGGCTTATTTGCTGATGACGTGGTTATCTGCCTCTCCAGTCCCCGAAGTTCCTTGGGCCCGGTGATGGAAATCATACATGCCTTTGGCTTGGTTAGCTACTATAAAATTAACCCTACTAAATCATGTATTCTACCGTTACATATCCCCCCTGATGTGCAAGGATGGCTGCAATCTAGATTTCCCTTTAAATGGGTAGATGACCAGATTCCCTATTTGGGCATTGTCCTAACCGCATTGCCTGAAAAGACGATTGTTACTAATTTTGCTGTTCTGAAATCCCAACTAACTAAAGAACTTGATAACTACTCTTTGCTTCCGGTGTCCTGGGCTGGCCGTATTGCTGCTGCTAAGATGATGTTGCTTCCTAAGATCCTATATTTCTTTAGATGCCTGCCAGTGATCATACCTGCTTACTATCTTTCACAGCTACAAAAACTGCTCATGAGATTCATCTGGGCGGGGAAGCATTCCAGGGTGAGTGCACATTTATTATACCGTCCGGTCCACAGGGGAGGTATGGGTGTTCCCAACCTTAAATTGTACTATCATGCAGTGCTACTTGACCAGATTAAAAAATGGTGGTGGCAAATTGAGTCCCCACTGTGGGTAGACATGGAGGCTGCTATCCTCAATGTCTCCACTCTTCACAACTTTCTCTGGGCACTACGCTTTAACCCCACTTTTGCTCTTTCCTCTATCTTTTCTACTATTGCGGCTGCTGTCAGGCTGTGGGGTAAATCGACACATGTCCGGAACCTGTGCCCTCCTAGAGTGAAAGATATTCCACTGACCGCTATAGGAGATTATCTCTCAGATATAGATTTCAGGCCCTGGACTGCTGCGGGTATTGTCAATGTAGCAATGATTAGTAATGTGAATGGCCTGCTGCCCTTCTCCAATATTGTACAATTGTTTTCGGTTCCGCAAAGGGACTTCTATAAGTACCTCAGGCTTAGACATTTTCTTCAGTCTCTCGCCTGGGATGATTCATTGCCTTGCACTATATATGAGAAACATTTTATGAATGATCAATCCTTTGTGAGAGGCATTTCCCTGCCCTATGTGGCGTTGACTGAAGTGGAGGGTAGTGATGCATGTACGTTTACGTCCAGGTGGGAGGAGGACTTGGCACAGAGTTTTTCGTCCGAGCAGTGGAGCTTTGTGTTCGATTTACATAAGAAACATTCTAAATGTATTAGTCATTTTGAAGCCTCTAGGAAGCTTTTATACCGTTGGTACTATACACCCGTGCGCCTGGCTAAAATATACCCCAACACTTCCCCAGTCTGTTGGCGCTGTAATTCTGAACAGGGTACTCTTCTCCATGTTTGGTGGACTTGTTCCCTTATTAGGCCTCTCTGGTCTGAAATTAAAAGACTGCTGGACGAATTAATTGACTGCCCCTTCCCATGGGGACCAGAGAGTGCGCTTCTGTTCTTGTCCCTGGAAGTGGTGCCCCCATCCTTTATGACTCTAATATACCATATATTAACGGTAGTGCGGACCTCTATTGCTCGGAATTGGAGGTCAGCTGTTGTGCCGAGTCTTCCTGCCATTATGGCAGAGGTCCATCGTAACTTTGTATTGGAGGGCTTGATAGCGAAAAGATGTGGAGCTTCTGATAGCCGTATTGCCATGTTACCCAAATGGGCTGAAAGCTCAGGGACGGCTTTTCGAGACGTGAACTAACTACGTTCGAATTATGCTTTGTATTGTGATGCATGTATTAGGATTATGATTGTATTGGAGATGTCTTATCTCTTATTACATGCTTTGATGAGGACCCTGCTGTTGTTGTTCCTTTATGTTCGCTCCTATGTTGGGAGCTAGTTTGTAACATTTTGAAAAATCAATAAAGAAAGTTTAAAAAAAAAAAACACATCTCTTCAGACAGGCCTACAGTAGTCTCTAATTGGCCTCAACATATCCTCAACATATCCCCACACCTCTTGTTTGAATAGTTATTGTGTAATTTTATGTCTGATACTTGTCTTTGTTTGTACCCCATAATTGTAAGCGCTGTGGAATCTGTATGCGCTATATAAATAAATAAAATAAATAAATAAATCTATAACATTGTGATTTTTTGTCTATTTAAATCCAAGGGCCCATTGTGGTCTATGGCGATATTGTGGTAAACTTGTAAGAAAGCTGAACAGCAGTGTCCTGTTAGTAATGTGTATGGGAGACCCTGGTGTGGGTTCAATTCCTCTGTTGATATAGAGGGAGATTTATCAAAACCTGTCCAGAGGAAAAGTTTCTGAGTTGCCCATAGCAACCAATCAGATTGCTTCTTTCATTTTTCAGAGGCCTTTTAAAAAATGAAAGAAGCAATCCAATTGGTTGCTATGGGCAACTGCACAACTCTTCCTCTACACTGGTTTTGATGAATCTCCCCCATAGAGTTCTGTGATTATACTCATATTAGTTTGAACTTTTGTGAACTAGGTCAATTGAATACAACACATTACCTCCTTTTTCAATTAACCTAGTTGCCCATTTATTGTATCCAATCAACCTAGTTTCCATGGTTCAAAGTATCAATTGACCTATATCTGTCAAACCTAATTAAAGAATAATCACACAACTTGAGCTGAACCCAGTAATTGAACCCACACCAGGGTCTCCCATACATATTACTACCAGTACCCTGCTGTTTAGTTTCCTACTTCATTTGACACAGGATCTCCATAGACCACAATGGGCCATTGAATTCAATGGGCAAAAAATCTCAATGTTATAGATCTAGCCCATTCATTCCTATACACCAACAATAGACCATGGAGGCTGACTTCATACTCAGCCTCCAATGGTATTCTGACTCACCAAAATGATAATGTTTAATGGGTTAATTTATTCCTAAATTTCTGTACTTTCCTATTTTGTCTGTAGCTTGATGCATTGGACAAACATTTTAGCAGGAACTGGTGGGTTTGGATAAAACAGTCCCCCATAGGGCTACTGTAAGTGGTCCCCAAAATTTTTTGTGACACCCCTATGTCCATTTAATATATTGTTCAAGAGGATTACATTTTTTATTGTATACAATTTTTTATCTTTTTGTATTCATTTTTAGAAACGAAAAGCTCTTCTGGAAAGACTAAGAAAAAAGGCAGAACTACATGGCGAGCTACATGAGCACTCTTTCCAAAACGATCCAGAGTGGCCAAGCATCAATGACATCCCAGGTGACATAGTTACATAGTTACATAGTTAGTACGGTCGAAAAAAGACATATGTCCATCAAGTTCAACCAGGGAATTAAGGGGTAGGGGTGTGGCGCGATATTGGGGAAGGGATGGGATTTTATATTTCTTCATAAGCATTAATGTTATTTTGTTCCAGGAATGTATCTAATCCTGTTTTAAAGCTCTTAATTGTTCCTGCTGTGACCAGTTCCTGAGGTAGACCGTTCCATAAATTCACAGTCCTCACGGTAAAGAAGGCGTGTCGCCCCTTGAGACTAAACTTTTTCTTCTCCAGACGGAGGGAGTGCCCCCTCGTCCTTTGGGGGGTTTAACCTGGAACAGTTTTTCTCCATATTTTTTGTATGGGCCATTAATATACTTATATACGTTTATCATATCCCCCCTTAAACGTCTCTTCTCAAGACTAAACAATTGTAACTCCTTTAATCGCTCCTCATAGCTAAGATGATCCATGCCCCATATTAGTTTAGTCGCGCGTCTCTGCACCCTTTCCAACTCCGCAGTGTCCCTTTTATGGACAGGTGCCCAAAACTGAACAGCATATTCCAGGTGAGGCCGTACCAATGCTTTATAAAGGGGGAGTATTATGTCCCTGTCCCTTGAGTCCATGCCTCTTTTGATACATGACAATATCCTGCCGGCTCTGGAAGCAGCAGCCTGACATTGCATGCTATTCTGTAGTCTGTGATCTACAAGTACACCCAGATCCTTCTCTACCAGTGACTCTGCCAGTTTAATCCCCCCTAAGACATACGACGCATGCAGGTTATTAGTACCCAGATGCATAACTTTACATTTATCCACATTGAACCACATTGAACTATAATGATCCAAGAATTGGGAATACACATTGGTGCAAGTGCCAAAATTGCAAAATTATGCCAACAAGAGATGAGAGCATCTGCTGCCAGGAGGAGGATATTCTTAATCCCCACTTTGATAAAGGACTAACTTGTATTCTACAACACGAGGAGTTAGTCAACTTGAGATTTAAAGAAAAAACAATTTTTTATGTTTTTAAATATTACTCTCTTTTTTTGACCTTTTCATAAAACTTGAAAAATTAAAAATGTGCATATCAGCATTTCTCTGTGTTTACATGAACATAATTGCAGTTGCTATTACAATTCATTTTATTTTTTATTTATTTTTTTGTGTGCAAATAATTTACCAATCTCAAAGTACATTTACACAAACTTTAGCGTATACGGCTGGGGGAGATAAAACCGGGGGATCACGTATCCCTGCCATATGCAACCATATGTTAATTCCTTTCTATGAGCCGACCGGAGTGAAATGCCGATTATGGTTGGCTCATTTTTGCCCTGTATGCGCTTTTTCCACAGACCTAAAGCCATAGTCGACCATGGTTTTACTTCACCTTTTTAGGTACGGTTGAAAGTGCATACGGGACAAAAATGAGCCAACCTCACTGAGGATCACTCCGGTCGGCTCATTGAAATGATTTACCATACGGCAGGGATACGGTAGCACATGGTTTTAGCTCCACCACAGCCTTATGAACTCATGTAAGTGTAACAACATGATGTAGGTCTTTATAAGTCTTCCCCCACGATTGTGAAATTTGAATCTAAATCCACATATCTGTAAATTATTCATAATTTTTACACTATTTTAATCTTATTTTATTTGTAGGGTTATTCGCAAGTCCGCTTATAGATCCTACTCTTGTTTTGCGCATGGAATCCTTGGGCCTAAACGACGAAAGCCAATACCATCATGTGTCGTCAATTTTATTAGGTCTGAATTTCCAGATCCTGACGGGCAATATATTGGATTCCACTGGCCTGATGAATACCCAGCAAGTGACATGGCTGCTGATGTTTGATTCACTATGACACTTACTTTCTGCACTTTTCATGTTACTACAGTTTTACATTGCACTTTTATTGTTTACAATTTTTTTATGTTTATTTATCTTGTTATTTATATTATATTAATTAGTTATTTAAATTTTTATGGTGGTTATTTTATTTTGTCTATTTTAATCTGTCTACACCAGTCATTTCCCAAACGTGGTCCCTCGGCACACTGCTATTCCATTTGACACTTCCCATTGTTGGAGTTTATTTTTCCGTTGATTTTTTTATTTCCAGCCCTGGCATGCTCGCTGATGACTGACGGCGCAGGGTGGAAGGGAAGCCTGCGTGCGAACTGCGCACAGTGTCCCACTCCACCTTGCGGCCCAGTGAGGCAAAAATGGAGCCATGGTGAAGAAGCTGTAATACCTGCGGTGCCACCGTCACTGCGGTGTCACCCAGGTCCACCCTCTACCCACCCCAACTGTCAACCCCCCCCCCCCCCCCGTCCACACCCGTGTCACCATGTTCATCCTCCTGGCCTCACTGTCACACATGTTCCCCCTCCCCGTCAATCATGTCTACCCCCTATTCACATCTGTCACCCATGTACACTCCTCTACACCCC
Organism: Hyla sarda; assembly: GCF_029499605.1. Lineage (NCBI taxonomy): Eukaryota > Metazoa > Chordata > Amphibia > Anura > Hylidae > Hyla > Hyla sarda. The sequence goes on along the minus strand of NC_079199.1, from coordinate 74,338,719 downwards.
TGTTACCCAATTACACCCCTCTGTTACCCATGTACACTCCTCTACACCCCTCTATAAACCATGTACACTCCTCTACACCCCTCTATAAACCATGTACACTCCTCTACACCCCTCTATAAACCATGTACACTCCTCTACACCCCTATATAAACCATATACACTCCTCTACACCCCTCTGTCACCCATGTACACCCCTCTGTTACCCATGTACACTCATCTACACCCCTCTGTTGCCCACGTAAAATAATTGCGGATCCTAATGTGTTTGTTTTGCATGTTTAACAGTGAAGAATTGTGTGTGGAATAAATAGTCAAGATGGCAACAATTCAAAGTAGAGAAGATATTATTTGTCAGTTGCTATATAAAGCAGAAATTTTAAATACATACCAACTGAAAAATAGATAATCCATACTCCTTGTATCTCGGCCAGCTGCAGCACCTGGCGTATGAGATAACCCCCGGTTTTCTATAAAATTTTACCTTGTTTAAAGGTAGTCTTATATGGCATATAAAAAAAATATTAATTCCTTAGAAACTGAATATTTTTGATTTACGTTTTGAACAATTGATGATTAAAATTTATTTTCTGTAATGAAAACATTTCACAAAAACAAGTAGTAATAATATTTTTAAATAAACAACACTATAATAATAAACCATTAATAAAAAAAGTATTTTTTACTCATGAAAATATACATGAATATGCATGTTAAACAATATAGCACATAAACAAGTATATAGCACATAACAAACAAGTAAAAAATTTAAATCTTGAGTGGTGTTTTTCAACCATTGATTGTTTGTCTGGTTTTTCAATTGGTGCTATATTAGAAGGCATTGTTGACCGGCGAGAGGTCCAGTCTATGGAAATGTTTCCATCGGCAAGTCCCATTACATCCTGCATGATTTTCGAGACGAATTCCTGAGTGGTTGGCTCATACACTGATCGTACAAACCACTCTTTCCGGGCTTTTGAATAGGCAAGATTGTACCTCGGTGTGCCTAAAGGTCCGCTAGTTTCAGTCTCTCTTGTAACAACTGCTTGCACTCTATTCACATTATAATTATGGTCAAGAGCAGCAAGCTGTGTTCGAGCATACACCCCTTCTGTTCTAAAATGAAGTTGTTACGCCTAGCGCTCCGGGTCCCCGCTCCTCCCCGGAGCGCTCACGGCGTCTTTCTCCCTGCAGCGCCCCGGTCAGTCCCGCTGACCGGGAGCGCTGCACTGTCTTGGCCGTTGGGGATGCGATTCGCACAGCGGGACGCGCCCGCTCGCGAATCGCATCCCAGGTCACTTACCCGTCCCGGTCCCCTGCTGTCATGTGCTGGCGCGCGCGGCTCCGCTCTCTAGGGCGCGCGCGCGCCAGCTCTCTGAGACTTAAAGGGCCAGTGCACCAATGATTGGTGCCTGGTCCAATTAGCTTAATTGGCTTCCACCTGCTCCCTGGCTATATCTGATCTCCTCCCATGCACTCCCTTGCCGGATCTTGTTGCCTTGTGCCAGTGAAAGCGTTTAGTGTTGTCCAAAGCCTGTGTTACCTGAACTTCTGCTACCCATCCTGACTACGAACCCTGCCGCCTGCCCCCGACCTTCTGACCTTGCCTCTGCCTAGTCCTTCTGTCCCACGCCTTCTCAGCAGTCAGCGAGGTAGAGCCGTTGCTAGTGGATACGACCTGGTTGGTACTGCCGCAGCAAGACCATCCCGCTTTGCGGCGGGCTCTGGTGAAAACCAGTAGCCTCTTAGAACCGGTCCACTAGCACGGTCCACGCCAATCCCTCGCTGACACAGAGGATCCACTACCTGGAAGCCGAATCGTGACAGTAGATCCGGCCATGGATCCCGCTGAGGTGCCGCTGCCAAGTCTCGCTGATCTTCCCACGGTGGTCGCTCAGCAATCGCAGCAGATTGCCCAACAAGGACAGCAGCTGTCGCAGTTGACCGCCATGTTACAGCAACTTCTGCCTCTGCTACAGCAGCAACCATCTCCTCCGCCAGCTCCTGCACCTCCTCCGCAGCGAGTGGCCGCTCCTAACCTCCGCTTGTCCCTGCCGGACAAATTTGATGGGGACTCTAAACTCTGCCGTGGATTTTTGTCTCAGTGTTCCCTGCATATGGAGATGTTGTCGGACTTGTTTCCTTCAGAACGGTCTAAGGTGGCGTTCGTAGTAAGCCTTCTTTCAGGAAAGGCCTTGTCTTGGGCCACACCGCTCTGGGACCGCAATGATCCTGCCACAGCCACAGTCCAGGCCTTCTTCACTGAACTCCGGAGTGTCTTCGAGGAGCCAGCCCGAGCTTCTTCTGCCGAGACTGCCCTGTTGAACCTGGTCCAGGGTAATTCTTCAGTGGGCGAGTACGCCATCCAATTTCGTACTCTTGCTTCCGAGTTATCATGGAATAACGAGGCTCTCTGCGCGACCTTTAAAAAAGGCCTATCCAGTCGCATCAAGGATGTGCTGGCCGCACGAGAGATTCCTACCAATCTGCAAGAACTCATCCATCTAGCTACCCGCATTGACATGCGTTTTTCTGAGCGACACCAAGAGCTCCGCCAGGAAAAAGACTTAGATCTCTGGGCACCTCTCCCACAGTATCCGTTGCAATCTACGCCTGGGCCTCCCGCCGAGGAGGCCATGCAAGTGGATAAGTCTCGCCTGACCCAGGAAGAGAGGAATCGCCGTAGGGAAGAAAATCTCTGTCTTTACTGTGCCAGTACCGAGCATTTCTTGGTGGATTGCCCTATCCGTCCTCCACGCCTGGGAAACGCACGCACGCACCCAGCTCACGTGGGTGTGGCGTCTCTTGGTTCCAAGTCTGCTCCTCCACGTCTCACGGTACCCGTGCGGATTTCTTCTTCAGCCAACTCCTCCCTCTCAGCCGTGGCCTGCTTGGACTCCGGTGCCTCTGGAAATTTTATTTTGGAGTCGTTTGTTAATAAATTCAGCATCCCGGTGACCCGTCTCGTCAAGCCGCTCTACATTTCCGCGGTCAACGGAGCCAGATTGGACTGCACCGTGCGTTACCGCTAGTGTTGCTCACGAATATTCGCAATTCGAATATTATTCGCGAATATCGCATATTCGCGAATTCGCGAATTTCGCGAATATAGCGCTATATATTCGTAATTACGAATATTGTTTTTTTTTTTTTTTTTTTTTTTTCACAGTACACATCACAGTGATCATCCCTCTCTGCTTCCAGCTTGTGTGGTGTAAAGAAGGCTCTAATACTACTGTGTGAGACTGGCGCGCGAAAATTCGCATATGCGAAAATTAGCACATGCGAATTTTCACATATGCGAATTTTCGCGTATGTTAATTTTGTATATGCTAATATGCACATATGATAGTTTTCGCATACGCAAATGTTCGCATATGCGAAAATAAAACGGGAATATAACGAATATGCGAATATTCGCGAATATATGACGAATATTCGTCCATATATTCGCGAATATTCGCGAATTCGAATATGGCCTATGCCGCTCAACACTAGTTACCGCACAGAGCCCCTCCTCATGTCTATTGGACCCCACCTTGAGAGGATTGAGTTCTTCATTCTCCCCAACTGTACCTCTGAGGTCCTCCTCGGTCTGCCTTGGCTCCGGCTTCATTCCCCCACCATTGATTGGACCACCGGGGAGATCAGGAACTGGGACTCTGCCTGCCACAGGAAGTGCCTCTCCCCCCCTCCCAGTCCCGTCAGGCAAGCCTCTGTGCCTCCCCATGGCCCCCGTCCTGGTGTCACACTGCCCCGTGCCAGGCCTCGCCCTCTGCCCTCCCTCCCCATTCCCACTCCTGCTGTACTGCCTGCCGATGAGGAAACCCTCCATTCTTTCCGGTGTCCTCATCCCAGGGGAGGCAGTTACCGGACAAAGAGAAGGGGAGACCTAAGGGGGGGGGTACTGTTACGCCTAGCGCTCCGGGTCCCCGCTCCTCCCCGGAGCGCTCACGGCGTCTTTCTCCCTGCAGCGCCCCGGTCAGTCCCGCTGACCGGGAGCGCTGCACTGTCTTGGCCGTTGGGGATGCGATTCGCACAGCGGGACGCGCCCGCTCGCGAATCGCATCCCAGGTCACTTACCCGTCCCGGTCCCCTGCTGTCATGTGCTGGCGCGCGCGGCTCCGCTCTCTAGGGCGCGCGCGCGCCAGCTCTCTGAGACTTAAAGGGCCAGTGCACCAATGATTGGTGCCTGGTCCAATTAGCTTAATTGGCTTCCACCTGCTCCCTGGCTATATCTGATCTCCTCCCATGCACTCCCTTGCCGGATCTTGTTGCCTTGTGCCAGTGAAAGCGTTTAGTGTTGTCCAAAGCCTGTGTTACCTGAACTTCTGCTACCCATCCTGACTACGAACCCTGCCGCCTGCCCCCGACCTTCTGCTACGTCTGACCTTGCCTCTGCCTAGTCCTTCTGTCCCACGCCTTCTCAGCAGTCAGCGAGGTAGAGCCGTTGCTAGTGGATACGACCTGGTTGGTACTGCCGCAGCAAGACCATCCCGCTTTGCGGCGGGCTCTGGTGAAAACCAGTAGCCTCTTAGAACCGGTCCACTAGCACGGTCCACGCCAATCCCTCGCTGACACAGAGGATCCACTACCTGGAAGCCGAATCGTGACAGAAGTCTTTTAGGCCTGTATTTTGTTAGTAAACTATGAAACACTTCCAGATCTCCAGTGTGACAAAAGTTGCTAAGATGTCTAAGGTCTTTTTGTAGTCTTGTATCCATGACAATTTTTCCAAGTTCAACATAACAGGCACTTTGTTTTTTTAACCATTTTCGGGTGGACTGAATGTTGGTCATGATGACAAGATGATTCCTGACCATTATCATCCTTCCAAAAATGAACGTTGGTGACATGGTACAAGACAGAGTTCCATCTGTTTACAAGTTCATCTGGATTGCATTCACAAGTATTAGAACTCCACCATAAATGATTTTTAATTGGTCCTATCCATTCTGCTAAATCTTGGCAGTTTTTAGTTTTTTTTTTGCTGACGGCAAGTAGCTTTTTTTCCAATAGATTTAGCTAAGTGCCAGACATCAAACTGGTGACCAATTGTTTTATATTCCTCACGCAGCATTTTTCTGATGGATACGTGCCGGTCAGTGCAAATGATGTCTATGTCCACTTTATTTTGCAGTAGAAATTCCAAGGCATTCTTGCACGCTATTTTTTCAAGGGCAACAGAGGATAAACCAATACCGATTTGTTGAATGTTGAAATTCAATATTTTGTTAGTTTCTACATCCATCAATGTGTATATGCAATATTTTGCACTGTGCCCGGGTGAATCACATTGTCCATCTCCAGCAACACATACTGCATGTTGTGATATTTTTTCCATTTCTTATTTTTGATTAATTGTCCAAGAATTTTCAATTGCAGGAAATATATATATTTTTTGGATACGGTAGTAAGTAGCCTGGCTAATTCCCAAAATATTAAATATTTTTAGGAACTGTTGGATTTTGATGTAAGTGTTTCCACTAGTAATGATAGCAGTAGCTAACTGTAAATTTCCAAATGGTTTCTTTCCCAATCGGGGCTGGCTCTGCCATATGCGTTTTAAATGTTTGGCCTCGCATTCAGCAAAGACTGAAATATATGATCCCTTTGTTTTTTTATACACTCTTAGTATTTTTTTGTTGCAGGGTGGATTAGAGGTACAAGGCATCTTGTATAGTATAGTATAGTATGTGTCCAAACAGCTTTCATAAACTATGAATTTTCTTTCTTCATGATGTGGTACATTTACATTTACAAATTTTTCACTCAGCACATGCTGACTGTCCTCTTCTTCGTAGTCTTCATCATCTGAATGAACTGAGTCTCCCTCATCATCACTTGAACTACTTTCATTTGTTGAGACTGGAGTTGTGATTGTTGATAAACTTTTATCTACTTCTAAAACAGATATAGGGGCATGCAGAGTAGATTCCTCCACAATAACAGTGACTTCAGGGTCTTCAGTAGGTTGTATAGGTGAAATTGTCAATTCGGATAAAAGCGTGGCAGGTAGTAGTTCGTGTCTAGCTCTACAACTTTCTTGAAACTCAGGTACACTGTTAAGAGTTGCTGATCCAGTTGGTCCTATATTTTTTTTTGGAGTCGAAAATATTACACTGGCACCTTGCAATGGCTCCGAAGGCAGGTTTCCAAATACCAAGCTTTGTCTTGATTTTTTTTTTCTCAAGATTTTTTTTTTAACCAGTCTTCTGCATTGTATTTTTATAGAGAAAGTTGTAGGTTTTACTTGTATACACTGATTTCCGGTTCCCCAATTCCTGTCAAATATAGTTGCTGCTTCCTTTTTCGTTATCTCTGAGGCTTGTGGCTCCGTTTCAGTTGGGTTAACATGAGGTACAATATTTCGGCAGGTTGGGCACATTTCCCCTGGCTTTAAACCATTGGTTGAAGCTACGTCTTCATCCAATCTTTTCCTCTTTTGAGGATTCAGGATTTCAGCCTCAACTGCCTCGGCAGCTTGAACTTGTATATCCCGTGTAGGGAAAATACTAGGGACGGCAAAGGGGGTGAGCCTCTGTTTTCCTGTATTTGGATTAAAGGTATAGTCAGTAGTTTTAAAATGGGCTCAGCAGAGCCGATAATTGTTCGTTTTAGAGAGATGAATGTGGTCAACCAGTTCATCAATTTTGGGAAACTCTTGATCTGTAGCCAATAGCCATGCCATGATACGATCCCTCTCTCTTGGGAAGGAATGCATGATGATATTATGGTCGCCTTTTACGCTCCTTGACTTGCAACCGTTGACAATGCAGCCCGGCATTTTCTAAAGAAGAAAATGGAATAATGGATTTTAAAATAAATACTAAATATGTCTATATAAAAATATTAAAATTACATTATGTTTCTATTTTCTAGGAGAACATTTGAAAAATAATATTTATTGAAAAAGCACCATTCAAATAATAAATACAAGATTAATATGTTAGTTCACTAGTACAGTAATGTAACCCCTTCCAAAATTTTACAAAGCTTTCTAAATAATTTTAGTGCGAGAGCATTACATTATTGAACTGAGGCATAAGATAGTATCCACTATAATCTAAGAATGGTGCAGAATCACGTGGAATAAAATAGTGTCCATTAGTGGAAGATGTTCCCTATTGTGAATAGAGGCTAAAAAAATCTTTATAAATTATAGAGTAGTGTCATGTACTAAATGAAGATTGTAATTAACTATAAAACCCTTAAATACAGTAGAATATCTGAGAGCCTTTTAGTAATCTACTAAAACCACCCCCCCATATGATTTTAACCACTGTGCCATATTATTTCACCTTGATCCGCCACTATGTCTACTACTAATTTTCACCCTACTATTTCATTGCCCCTTTATTACCTCTGTGTGGCATGAAGAGGAAATACATTTATGTATCTAAAGGTTGTTGGGTTGCCTAAAGCAAACAATCATATAGCTTTTTTGATGAAAGAAGCGATCTGAACGGTTGCCATGGGACACTCTTCAGCTTCACATCAGGACAAGTTGTTCTAAAATCACCCACACTATATTTATGTATTACATAACTTTATGTAAAATTTTTATGCAAACCTGAAAAGCGGCTCTGATAAGTAGTAGACAATAAAGCAAAAGAAAAGAGCTGTTGATGAGTCTTCTGAAAAAAATCAAAAAAGGATAATGTCACATTGACACACAGAACTAAACATCATTTTATTACTTAGATTTTTGATCTATGTTGCCCAGCTTTTAAAAAATTTAACACATAGACACCATAGGTGAACTAAGCCTAAATAGACAAAATTTATAACACAACAAATGACAACTTATCACAAGTTAACCCTACTAATCGCTTTTGAAAATGGGGATGTGGCTTCCATAAATGTGTGTAGCCTAGGACTGCACACACCAATACCAAAATATTATACACATAGTAGTACACGCAATTACGAAGCCATTACCGTCTCACTTGAGAACTGAGAGCACGCTCCACTGATCACAACATCACCGCTGTCCAGCCAAATCAAGGCATTGGTCCCTGAACCTAGTCCAATAACACCACCATCTGCATTTTCCAGCAAGAGGCACATACTGGCAAACCTTCATTCCGCTTGAAACTTGGTTAATATTGTAACAGCACTGCAAGGGTAAAAGAGTTCCACAGCGGAGGACTCAAGTAAAGCAGTGCGCCCCTGAATAACTCAGCACTCACCCCCACCCCACTAAATATCACTCATACAGCAGGGCTGTGACGACAGGGTATATTGGGCAGAAAATAGAGGGACTCCAGCACAGCTACTAAACTCATTTTTACGTTTTATTTCGACTACATTGGCACAGTGACGTCCGTGCCAGCTACATGTAATGCTAAGACATTGATTATAACAAAAAAAATTTTTTATGTACATTTAGTTTATATTACATAATACAATTATGTATGTATTATTAAATGCCAACCTGTATAGCTGTTCTGTAGAGTAGTCAACAATAAACACAAATAAGATAGCTGTAGATGAGTCTTCTGAAAAATGAAAAGGAAAATGTCACATTGACATACAGACCAATACATCATTTTCCTAATTATGGTTTTGATCTATGTATCACAACTTGTTCCAAATTGAATGCATAGACACCTTATGGTGAACATTAGAGATGAGCGAACTTACAGTAAATTTGATTCGTCACAAACTTCTGGGCTCGGCAGTTGATGACTTTTCCTGCGTAAATTAGTTCAGCCTTCAGGTGCTCCGGTGGGCTGGAAAAGGTGGATACAGTCCTAGGAAAGAGTCTTCTAGGACTGTTTCCACCTTTTCCACCCACTGGAGCACCTGAAAGCTGAACTAATTTATTGAGGAAAAGTCATCAACTGCCGAGACGAGAAGTTCGTGACGAATCGAATTTACTGTAAGTTCGCTCATCTCTAGTGAACATAGGTTAAAGCATAAATATTGACACAATTGACGCCACAACAGATGACCACTTATCATAAGTAGTATAGCATCTGGTGTCCATTTTTTCAAGACAGTGGACAGGGTAACGCATAAAGATGTGTTACCCTGTCAGGTGCCCTCTCAGATGTCCAACCATCCTGCCTCAAAATTGATGTCCTGCAAAGTTTCCCTCTGGCGTGATTTGCGGGTAAAATCATGCAAGAACTGATACCAATCTTTTCTTTTTGACAGATCACATTCATCAAGAATCTAAATTTAATGCCAGATGGGTGGACATGATGGAGGGCTTATGACAGGGTAACACAACTTTCTGCTTTCACCTGTCTGTTGGCAAGAAACAATGGACGCATGAGTCAATACAATTTATGCCAAGTTTTCATAAGTTATTCAATCAGTTGTGTCAATATTTAGGGTGAGACCACCTATGCAGGATACCTGATATATGTGAACCACACCATATAGCACCACCTCTACCCTGTTAATATGTATTTTGAATACCATGTTACACAATTAAATTATTATGTTTTATTTTCAAGTTCATTAATTGTGAGGAATACAATTTTGCATTCTGTTGCCTATGTAGCTGGCTCTCCTTTATTTTGGTATAAAAACAATAAAATGGAGGGGAGTGCTTATTTCTCTAAAATGTTATAATTTTTTTTTTTATTAATTTATATTATACGGTTTAGTAGTGGAACCAATCGTATAGATGTAGTCCATTACAAACGCAGGGATTAGCGTTTGTGCCAAAAAATAAATAACCAGGAAGCGGTAACCTCCAATTATTACCAAGTTCACAACCTAAAACGAGGTACCGGGAAGAGCCGGTACCAACAGGCCCAGAGCATCCAAAATGGTGATCCTGGGCCTAGTTGTTAACAGGCTGGTGTTTTTTAGTCTGGGGAGGGCCAGTAACAATGGTCCTCGTCCACTCTGGTAATGTCAGGCTCTTGCTGTTTGTTTGCTATCTGGCAGAGACTGAAAAAATGGTGACACACACGTTGTTTGTCAAAAATAATTACCAAGATGGGGAAAAAAAAAAAACGTGTGCAGTTCACCATATTTTCATTCTCAGCCAGATACCAACCAAACAGCAACAGCCTGACGTTACCAGGGTGGGTGAGGACCATTGTTACTGGCCCTCCCCAGCCTAAATAATGCCAGCCTGTTACCACCTAGGCCCAGTAGCGCCATTTTTGATTCTCCAGGCCTGTTGGTACCGGCTCTTCCTAGCACCCCTGTGGCGGTGGGTACCAGGGTAATAATGGGGGGGATAGCGCTAGCTGGTTTTGGCGCTAAAGCTAAGCCCTGACTTAGTAATGGATTCTGTCTACAAGACAGTTTCCACTACTAAGCCTTATAATGTAAATTTATTACACAAAAATAAAAAATTACAACAAGTTTTATAAAAATTTTATTGAAAGAAGCACTACCACACAAGCTGTCAAAATATTTTTTTGAATTTACAACAAAATAAACGTAGTCCATCAGACAGAGTTGTAGCCCTTCACACGTATCTGAAATAAAAACTAAAAAAAAAGTTACTACATGCATGGCACTCACCCCTGTGGAGAACGTTTTTTTAATGTGGATGCTCCAACTTTTGATAAAAAACAACCCACATTTCCTGTGTGGGAATAATGGGAGTTGTAATTTAAAAAACATGTTGAGCCTAAAGATTTGCAACAGCAGAAGGCAACCCTTATCATGGGAGTTGTTGTTTAGAAACAGTTATTCATGTGTCTACTAAAATTACTGATGATGAATATAATGAAGTATATGTTTATTGGTCTCAAGAATGTTTTTATCATGTCAGTAAGCAATACATACACACACACATATATATATATATATCTATGGATATATATATATATATATATATATATATATATATATGGGTATATATATATGGGTGTGTATGTGTTAGCACACTTTTTAAGGATAGTTACTGGTCATATTTTATCCGTTTTAATACAGGTTTTTTTATGAGAAGGAATGGGTGGTTTAAAACTGTTTTAAGCTGTCCTTATGCTTTTAATCTTCCCCAACAATACAAGATTTTAGAGAAAATTTTCAACCTGTACAACTTTAACGGAAAAAGTATGAATGAAATAACTAATAGCAAAAAACTGTTAAAATATATTAAAGAAAGTGGTTTTATTGCCCCTGTGAATAATTTTAATGGAGAGAAATGCAGGAAAATATGGAAGATGGCAAATATGATTTATCTTTTTAATTCACAGAAAGATCTGGCCTGGAGCTGCATACACGAGTGTCTTCCATGCCGGGCATTCCAGCACCGAAGAAGGATGGCCAACACTGCAGTATGCCCGAGGGAGGGCTGCCAGGAACCCGAGACCGTGTACCACCTTTTCTGGACTTGTTTTTATGCAAAAAGGATATGGACTAAAATACTCCCTCTGGTGAAGAAGATAACAGAAATAAAGGACTTAAACTCTGCAGCTGTTTTTTATGGATGTCTGGAATGCCCAATACGGACTCAAGAGATAATGGCATGGAAGATCATAAACTATGTTAAAGCAGCTCTATGGAATGCCAGAAACATTTTACTTTTTAAACATGAGATTTTATCTGTGAATGATGTTTTAGCTCTTTGTAGTAGTGATATGTACCAGTACTTTTTATTAGACAAGAAATATTATCCTTTATTAGCTAGAAAATGGTATTTTAATGAATGGAACGCCCTTTTGTAAAGCCACCAAGTGCCCATTTTAAGTGTATTATGATTGTATTTATGTGAACTTTTATTGTTATATGTGATTTTATTATCAAAATTTGTTTTTATTGAAAAAATTATATTTAAAAATCGTAATGCACTTTGTAAAATTTTATGAATTCTAAATAAAAAGATACCCCTCAGGGGTAGCCAAGTTAAAAAAAAAAATCTGTTCTTATCAGTTTAATATCTGATACGTCCCCTATCTGGGGACCATATATTAAATGGATGTTTGAGAATGGGGGCCGATTTCGAAGCTTGCTTCCGTCGCCCTATGCATTGACCCGATATGGCAGTATCTTCGGGTACAGTGCACCACCCGCTTACAGGGTTAAAAAGAAAGATTCCTACTTTAATTGCTACCTGCTTGCTGGCTAGCCAGCTAGCCAGCCCTGTGGGCCTTGCTACTGCTGCAGCCAAAAAACAAAAGGTGGTGCTGCTGCTGCTTGTGTCTGGCCGCTGTTGGAGCGTCCAGGCACAGGACTTCTGCTGCTGCTGACTAAATGGCATCCTTAATTGGATCATCTGAGCAGCCAGCCCACCTGTGCAGGTAGGGCATGACATGATAGGTAGCTGCCTTATAGCGGGTGGGTGCTGAATGTTCCTAATTGACATAACATGGGGGGTCTCCTGGCTGTTCACACAGGTGTGTCATTGCTGTACATTGACCATGCATTGCTTCTGTGGTATTGCAAAGGCAAAGACAAATGCTTCCAGCCATCCATTGCACTAATGGATTGGTCATCAGCTGGCTGTCTATGTCCCGCATCAATATAGACCAAAGTACAGAGGGTTAGGCTATGCTATTGTGCACCTACCTAATGCATCAGAAGGTGCGAGGCCCTTGCTAAATTCTGTGCACAGACTTTGAGATCTATGCTTTAGACTGTATCTAAACCTGCTCCAACATGGACTGACATTCTGGCCTACTTTCAGCCGATGCGACTTGTCTGTCGCTGAACAGTCGCTTTTTATGTATTCAGCACCTATGTATAATGTTGTAAAAATGCTCTAGAAGCTAAAGTCGCAGAAATGTCACACATATTTGGCCTGCAACTTTCTGTGCGACAAATTCAGACAGGAAAAATCAGTATAAATCCTTAGAAAATTATTCTCCAGTGTCTCCATCTGCTGGCGGTATTGAATAAGCATTGCTGCATTGATAGGGTATGCATTAGAGGAAAAAAAAGAAGAAAAAGAAGAATAATACGCCGAGAAAAGAGGAGAAAAACGTGAAAAAACTTGAAAAAAAAGGAAGAGAAGGGAAAAGTGATTTCGGCGGAGAAATATATATATATATATATATATATATATATATATATATATATATATATATATAAGCACACACACACATATATATAAACATATTCTCCGTTGAGATATTGCAGCCGCTGCTGTGTCCAGGCCCAGGAGCCTTAGCACTGTGCTGTGATGTCACTCAATACCACTGACATCACTAGGTGTAAACAACATCTCACCTTTGCTGTGTATGTGACTATGGAGCTGGTTGGTGATGTCGTCTATTATGGCCTTCATAGAAGCAACAGGAGATTGTTGCATCCATCTAGAACCCTTAGAACTACAGTGCTAAGATGTCACTCACTTCCACAGGCCTTGCAGAGTGTAAACAACAACAACCCAGCTTTGTTGTGTATGTAACCATAGGGATTGTGATGTTGCCTAGAACCTTCACAGCAGCGACAGCTTTATGAGGAGCATCAGCACTGCTCTGCCTGAGCAGAACCATCACCGCCATAGGTTGTCAAATAACCCGGATTTAACCCACACAAGTAAGTCCAATAGGGTGCAGGCATGTCCTCTATGCTTACAGCTTCCCGTGGGTGTTGGTTTGATACCGTTTGGGGACAGCCAAGGAGGCATCTGCAGGCAACAAAGGTAGGTGTGTGCTTGTGTGTGTGTTTCCTATGCAGATCCTAAGCCCAGTGTCACATGCAAGTAGGAGGAGTAAGAAGGGTTCCTGGCAAATCCAGGTTATGGATTGCATTTATAAAGGCCCCGTGGGAGTGCAATGGGCCCCTGTCTTGCTGCTTAGCAATAATGGTATGGGTTTAGGTTCTGCTGTGTGTACTGGTGGTTGACTGCCCCCCAGCCCAGAGTGTGCATGGGAAATTGTCTGGCAGCCTCCCTTCTAGCAAGCAGTGATAGTGCCCATGAAGGGGACCTTGTTGGGCCCGCCCCTTTCACGGTTATCGCTTCTCGGCCTTTTGGCTAAGATCAAGTGTAGTACCTGGCAGGGGAGATACCATGATCGCTACGGTCTGAAGAACTCCAAGCATTGTGGTAGAGATTTTGCGTAGTACGATTGCAGTACTTTTCGTTCTTATTAGAACCGCATTTCTCTAGAGCATACCACCTGAAGATCGTCTCCTGCCTGCCTCGGAAGGAGAATATCTTGAAGACTGCAGCTCCGGAAGAAGCCGACGAAGAACCTGGAAGAAGGGAATCGGCGGTGAATTCCGGAACAGCAGCGAAGAGGAAGGCGGCGCAGAATCTTTTCGAAGAAACCCGCTGCCTCTGGAGAAGGATTTGCATAGCTCCTCCCACCGGGACCGGATCTGCATAGCTCCTCCCACCCGGGAAAGAAGACTTTGCGAAGCCTCTCTCCACAAGCAAGCAAGGAAGCGGAAAAGAGCCTGCTGGAAGAAGCCATGGCCTCAACCAGCAAGTCCACCCAGGAGGCTGCAGGGCAAGGCCTGGAGGTCCAGCCCCAACCACAGCAAGCTTCAACCTCCACCATGGCAAAGCAGAAGGGCAGCAGAATTCCCAACCTGGAAGCTCCAATCCTGGAGCCCTGGATGAGGCAGACTGTTGCCTTGAAGCTCAAGCCCGTGGACGGAAGGGTGCCGGACATGTCCCACGACGTGTTCTGCAAGAAGATGCTGGCGGATCAAGGCTTCCCCACGGCTGACACCCTGGGAATAGCAACCTTCTTTTCGGGAATCTTCTACATCACCTTTGCCACCATTGGGACCTGTAGAAGATACTGGGAGGTGGTGAAAGCGGCGAGTCCCGAATCCTCTTTCTCTCGCTTTGTGGGCAACTGCCTTATTCAAAGAGAGGGGAGGCGGGTGACGGTCTCAATGCGGAACCCACACACCCCAGGCACGGACATCTCGACCTTCCTGAAGCGCTTCTGCACCGTGGTGAGGGAGCCCACCCGTATCCTGAACTCACTCGGATACTGGACCTGCAAGTGGTCTGTGGTCGTCAGACTCAACAAGAACCCTGCTTCTCCAGACGGACTACAGCACCTGCCAACGACTTTTTCCTTGGGCAACTCCACAGGACTTATCTTCTACCCGGACATGCCGCAGACCTGCAGGAGATGTGGCAAGATGGGCCACGAGGGCAAGGACTGTACGGAGGATGCCTGCAGGTATTGCCGTGTGACAGGTCACACGACCAAGGACTGAACCAAGAGCAAGACTTGCAACCTCTGCGGACTGGCAGCCCACAGCTACAAGGACTGCCCCCAGAGGGAGAGAACATGGGCATCTGTGGCAGCGAGAGCACCGAAGCCAGCCCCAGCTCCGGAGCCAACACCACGGATGGCCAAGCCGACCAAGGAGGGTAAGAAGGCGAAAGCCACCACCCCTGCCCCGTCCCGCCCCTCCCCTGCCCCTACCACCCCATCCCCTGCCCCTCCCGCCCCATCTCCTTCCCCATCCCGCCCCACCCCTGCACCATCCAGTCCCACCGCTGCCCAATCCCGTCCCACCCCTGCCCCTCCTGCCCCACCCCTGCCCCTCCTGCCCCATCCCGTCCCACTCCTGCCCCATCCCGCCCCACCCCTGCCCCCCGTACCCCACCCCGGCCCACCCCTGCCCCGTCCTCCCCTGCCCGGCCCACCCCTGCCCCGTCCTCCCCTGCCCGGCCCACCCCTGCCCCGTCCTCCCCTGCCCGGGCACTCTCTCCTGCCCCCCGCTCCACCCTGGCCCAGCAGCACCTAACCCCCCTCCAGCTGCTGGTGCCCGCCCTTCGGAGGACTTTCCTGTGATTCCTCCCCCAGGTACCATACAGAGGAAGAGGAAAGGAAGGGACAACGCATCAGAAGAGTCCCACAAAAGAAAGATAATCGAGACCTGCGAGACCCCTCAAGCTTCAGATGAGGAGGAGGAGATGGAGCAGGTCTGCGAGAGCCTTGAAGCTTCAGAAGGAGAGGAGGTGATGGAGCAGGCCCAAGTGGAGCAGGTCCAAGCAGAGCCAGTCCAAGCTCAATCTATGGAGGAGCTGCTGCAGGACCCAGAGGTCAAGAAAATCCTGGACACTCCGTCCAACACGGTCTACGACGAGTTCTTGGAAGGGCGCTACGAGAAGCCACACGAGCCGACAGGCGCCAGAGAAGAGGACCCGTCCGACCAGACTGGTAACTAGTATCAGAACTAACCTCTCTTTTTATTCCCATGGCTGATCTCAACATCTTCTGCATTAATGTGAGGAGTATTAGAGCTTGGTTTAGATTTCAGACTGTTCTTACGTTCTTAGATTCCCAGAGGTGTGATGTTTACATGTTGCAGGAATGTGCTTTGTCTGCTTCTAGGTCTTACAACCATCTGGCCAGGCAGTGGCCTCACGGCCCTTCCTACTGGTCTGGTGGGGGCGACAATAGGTCTGCGGGGGTGGCCATCCTGATCAGGGGAGGTAACTTTGCACTTGATTCCGTCCGGGAGCTCGTCTGTGGCAGACTTCTTGTCGCAGACGGTTCCTGGGCGGGTGAGCCCGTGCGGCTCATCAACGTGTATGCCTCCCCTGAGAGGGATGTCCGACTGGAGGTTCTCCAGGCCCTGCGGGCTGAACTCGCCACCACTAGGGCAGTAGTGTTGGGTGGTGACTTCAACTGCCCCATTGAGGTGGACGGGCGCAGTTCTGGCACATCCGCCAACCTGGACGTGACGTCTAAACTGCTGATTGAGATGGTGACGGAGGCATCCTTGCAGGACGTTGTTGGGTCCATCGGGAACGGCTCCGTAAACTATACGTGGAGCCGCCCCGATGGCTCGCTCCGTTCTCGGATAGACTTCATCTTCACTTCGAGAGCAGTCAGAAAGGTGTCGTACTCTATGGTCCCCTGCTTCTTCTCTGACCACAGGGCCATTCGATTCCGGGGGACTCTGGGCCATGGATTCCCACCTGGCCCAGGCTCCTGGAAGTTGAATTGTGCCCTGTTGGAGCAGAGGGAGGTCATGGAGGAACTTAGGGATGCTTACCTTGTATGGCGAAATGACAAATGTCTGTTCAAGTGCATCAGCGATTGGTGGGAATATGTTAAAGTCGAATTCCGTTGTTTCTTTCAGGCAAAAGGCAGACAACAGGCGTGTGCGAAGAAGTGGGACTTGAGGAAACTGCAGCGCGAGCAGGACCTGCTCCAGTGTGGCTGGGACGTCAGGGAGGAGCTGGAGGAGACCAAAAAGAGCTTGAAAGGGCACTTTGAGGAGGAATCCAAGCGAATCGTCTTTCGTTCCAAGGTGGAGAACCTGGAGAAGGGTGAGAAATGTAACTCTTTCTTTTTCAGGAAGCTCCATGCCGGCCACACGCCCCTGACTGAGCTACGAGATGAGACCGGACACATGAGAAGCGGCAAGGAGGAAGTGATGGGGGTCGTCCACGACTTCTACAGCAACCTCTACGCCCCCAAGTCATCCGACCACGAAGCCGCCGAGAGGTTCCTGTCAGGAGTCACTAACGTTGTTGATCCCGCAGGTGCGGCGGCTATGGACGATCCCTTGACGGTGGGGGAGCTGCTCTCTGCCGCTAAATCCTTTAAGCCCGGCAGGACCCCGGGCAGTGACGGTCTCCCGGCCGAGCTCTACGTAGCGCTGGGTGACGTGATCTGTCGGGACCTGTTGGAGGTGTACGAGGAGATGGTGGTGGGGGGCAGAATGCCTCCGTCGTTGAGGGAAGGGATGATCACGATCTTGTATAAGCGGAAGGGGGAGAGATGTGACCTGAAAAACTGGCGTCCCATCTCTCTCCTGAACGTGGACTACAAGATCCTCGCCAAGGTGCTGGCCAACAGGCTGAAACCTGTCATGGGGCAGATCGTCCATCCGGACCAGACCTGCAGCATTCCTGGCCGCAGGATTGCCGACAGCCTTGCCCTTGTGAGAGACACGGTCCATTACATCCAGGACCGTGGGGGCCGCGCCGCCCTGGTCAGCTTAGATCAGGAGAAGGCGTTCGACCGTGTCTCCCACGCATTCATGGACAGGGTTTTGCGCAGGCTGGGTCTGGGGAAGATGTTTTGCTCTTTTGTTAACGTTATGTATTTTGACATTTACAGCACGGTGTTGGTGAACGGCTGGAAGACTGACCCCTTTTCTATTCTTTCAGGGGTTAGACAAGGCTGCCCTCTTTCACCTCTCCTTTTTGTTTGTGTTATAGAGCTCTTCGCTGAGACTATCCGGCAGAATGGAGAGATCAGAGGGATCACCGCACCAGGACCAGATCGCCACGAGGTCAAGTGCTCGCTCTACATGGACGACGTGACCGTCTTCTGCGCTGACCAGCGTTCGGTGACTGCACTCGTCCAGACCTGCGAGGACTTCGGCAGAGCTTCGGGGGCAAAAGTCAACTGCGGGAAGTCGGAGGCCATGCTCTTCGGGGAATGGCACCTGGCTTCTTCCGCCCCCTTCCCCTTTACGGTTAAGCCGGACTTCATTCAAATTCTTGGAGTCTGGTTCGGGAAGGAAGGAGCGGCCCTTAAGTCTTGGCAAGACCGACTAGGAAGGATAAACTCGAAGATCGGACTGTGGAGCTCCAGAAAGCTCACGATGGAAGGCAAGGCACTTGTCCTGCGGAGTGAAGTTTTGCCTGTGCTCCAATATACCGCACAGGCCTGGCCTCCCCATACCACCGTTTGCAAGGCCATCACCTGGACAGTGTTTGGCTTCGTCTGGGGCAAAATGGACAGAGTCAAGAGGACCGTGATGCACAAGGAACCCCGCAAGGGTGGGAAGGGAATACCCGACATCCCCGCTCTGCTGAGGGCCTCCTTTGCATGTGTCACGGTGCAGCGGACTCTTGTTGAAAAGACTGGCTCAGCGGGCAGGTCCATGTCTCGCTTGCTTCTCATGCCCCTCTGGAGACAGCTGGGCTGGGACAAGTGGGACAGCTCCATCCCTTACAACTGGAACACTCCCTGGTTCTATGGGGATGTTGTCCGGTTTGTGAGGGAGCACCAGCTGGAAGGACTGAAACCCGACCTATGGAAGCCGAAGACAATCCACAAGCTCATCCGAGCTAAGGACTTGACCGAGCTGGTTCCGGGACTCCCCGCAGCCACTGCAGAGACAGTTTGGAACAATGTGGCCTCAAAGCGGCTTACCAATGGACACAAGGACTTGTCGTGGATGGCCGTCATGGGAGGTCTCTCTCTCAGGTCATTCATGCATGCCCGCAACCTGTGCAAGACCCGGTACTGCCCCCGTTGCCCCTACGTGGAGGAAACATCTTTCCACGTGTTTTGGCAATGCCCCTTTGCACAGGGTCTGTTGGACGCCCTAGAACATGAACTCAGAGACTCAGTGCCCAGGAGCTGCCTATCGTACCATTCGGTGCTTTACGGCCTGTTCCCTGGGACCCACGACGTGGAGGCCATCCAGGAGGCCTGGCGCCTTATGAACTGTTTTAAGGACGC
This sequence comes from Hyla sarda, assembly GCF_029499605.1. Lineage (NCBI taxonomy): Eukaryota > Metazoa > Chordata > Amphibia > Anura > Hylidae > Hyla > Hyla sarda. Next base: position 74,319,397 of record NC_079199.1, on the reverse strand, counting down.
AGTGTGGCTTGCCAGGAACCGCCTCGTGATCAACAGAGAAAACATGTCCGTCCCGGACTGCCCCAGGTTCATCAAGAACCTGCTTAGAGACTATTCCATCTTGGACAGCTCGGCCGTTGATGAGGAAGAAGAGGAGTGAAGACCCCTCTCCTTCTCCCATGTCTCCCTGAAGATACAGCCCAACAGTTTGGCCCTGTGATCCGCCCCCTCCCTACCCCCACATAGTCGCCCACACCCCTACCCCGATCACAGATTGTATTATTTGGTTTTTGTTTGATCTCTTGTGCCTTTCTATTGCAGGATTGAGCTGAATGTTAGAGTAGCATGGTGTGCGATGTATAGCTTAGGGAACCTTTGCTGTGTATTGTACTATCATGCATTGTGTGACTGTAATTTATTGTACGACTTGTAATGACTGAACGGAAAATAAAGCTCTTTCAATCAAAAAAAAACATCTGTTCTTATCAGTTTAATATCTGATACGTCCCCTATCTGGGGACCATATATTAAATGGATTTTTGAGAACGGGGGCCGATTTCGAAGCTTGCTTCCGTCGCCCTATGCATTGACCCGATATGGCAGTATCTTCGGGTACAGTGCACCACCCCCTTACAGGGTTAAAAAGAAAGATTCCTACTTTCATTGCTACCTGCTTGCTGGCTAGCCAGCTAGCCAGCCGTGTGGGCCTTGCTGCTGCTGCAGCCAAAAAACAAAAGGTGGTGCTGCTGCTGCTTGTGTCTGGCCGCTGTTGGAGCGTCCAGGCACAGGACTTCTGCTGCTGCTGACTAAATGGCCTCCTTAATTGGATCATCTGAGCAGCCAGCACACCTGTGCAGGTAGGGCATGACATGATAGGCAGCTGCCTTATAGCGGGTGGGTGCTGAATGTTCCTAATTGACATAACATGGGGGGTCTCCTGGCTGTTCACACAGGTGTGTCATTGCTGTACATTGACCATGCATTGCTTCTGTGGTATTGCAAAGGCAAAGACAAATGCTTCCAGCCATCCATTGCACTAATGGATTGGTCATCAGCTGGCTGTCTATGTCCCGCATCAATATAGACCAAAGTACAGAGGGTTAGGCTATGCTATTGTGCACCTACCTAATGCATCAGAAGGTGCGAGGCCCTTGCTAAATTCTGTGCACAGACTTTGAGATCTATGCTTTAGACTGTATCTAAACCTGCTCCAACATGGACTGACATTCTGGCCTACTTTCAGCCGATGCGACTTGTCTGTCGCTGAACAGTCGCTTTTTATGTATTCAGCACCTATGTATAATGTTGTAAAAATGCTCTAGAAGCTAAAGTCGCAAAAATGTCACACATATTTGGCCTGCAACTTTCTGTGCGACAAATTCAGACAGGAAAAATCAGTATAAATCCTTAGAAAATTATCCCCCAGTGTATCCATCTGCTGGTGGTATTGAATAAGCATTGCTGCACTGATAGGGTATGCATTAGACGAAAAAAATAGAAGAAAAAGAAGAATAATACGCCGAGAAAAGAGTCGAAAAGGAGAAAAACGTGAAAAAACATGAAAAAAAAGTAAGAGGAAGAGAAGGGAAAAAAAGGTGGAAATGGGTTTAAAAGTGATTTCGGCGGAGAAATATATATATATATATATATATATATATATATATATATATACGCACACACACACACATATATATAAACGTATTCTCCGTTGAGATATTGCAGCCGCTGCTGTGTTCAGGCCCAGGAGCCTTAGCACTGTGCTGTGATGTCACTCAATACCACTGACATCACTAGGTGTAAACAACATCTCACCTTTGCTGTGTATGTGACTATGGAGCTGGTTGGTGATGTCGTCTATTATGGCCTTCATAGAAGCAACAGGAGATTGTTGCATCCATCTATACAGGCCTACCTCCTCCCCTACAGCCTGCCTGTCAATCTCCAAAAATACCCTTTTTAATAATTATACGCTCCTCCTTTGCATTGAAAAAAAGCAAACAAAAAAAGTTGCCAGATGTGGCCATCCTTTCATCCATTTGCCCTTCTGCATCTATTTTCCCAAACCATGTACTCATACTGTTATTATGCCGCCAAGTAATTAGACTACCAGGCCCAAAAATTATGGATTATAAAAGGATAGCAGCATTAGTGAAAAATACACATTTTGAACCCAAAAACCCATTTGAATTTTTAAGTTCAAAATACAGGCCTACCTCCTCCCCTTCAGCCTGCCTGTCCATCTCCAAAAATACCCTTTTTAATAATTATACGCTCCTCCTTTGCATTGAAAAAAAGCAAACAGTAAAGTTCCCAGATGCGGCCATCCTTTCATCCATTTGTCCTTCTGCATCTATTTTCCCAAACCATGCACTCATTATGTCGCCAAGTTGTTAGACTACCTGGCCCAAAAATTATGGATTATAAAAGGGTAGCAGCATGAGGGAAAATTACCGTATTTATCGGGGTGTACCACGCACCGGCCTATAACACGCACCCTCATTTTACCAAGGATATTTGGGTAAAAAAAGTTTTTTACCCAAATATCCTTCATAAAATGAGGGTGCGTGTGTGTGCATGTGTATACCCCGATACACTGCTTCTCACCCCACAGAGCCCCCAGGAAAGGCAGGGGGAGAGAGGCCGTCGCTGCCTGCTTCTCTCCCCCTGCCTTTCCTGGGGTCTAGAGCCCTGCTACCGCCGCTTCTCTCCCCCTACTATCGGCGCCGCTGCCCCTTCTCTCCCCCTGGCTATCGGTGCCGCTGTCCCGTTGCCTGCGCCGCTGCCCCGTTGCCTCCCCCATCCCTAGTTGTATAATTACATGTTAACGGGGTCGGGTCCGCGCTGCTTCAGGCCTCTGGTGTGCGTCCCCCGCATCATTGCTATGCGTTGCGAGACGCAATGACGAGTGACGTCTCTCGTCATTGCGCCGCACCATGCAAAGCATAGCAACGACGCAGGGAATGCACACCGGAGGCCTGAAGCAGCGCTGACCCGACCCCAGCAACAGGTAATTACACAACCGGGGATGGGGGAGGCAACGGGGCAATGGGTGCCGCTGCCCCTTCTTTCCCCTGTCTGTCGACGCCGCTGTCCCATTGCCGGCGCCGTTTCTCTCCCCCTGGCTATCGGCGCTGGCAATGGGGCAGCGGCACTGATAGCCAGGGGGAGAGAAGGGGCAGCAGCGCCGATAGCAGGGGTAACCATCATACACTCATACTGTTTTCACTCTGCCAAGTTATCGGACAACCTGGCCCCAAAATTATGGATTATAAAAGGATGGCAGCATTAGGGAAAAATACACATTTTGCACCCAAAAACCCATTTGAGTTTTCAAGTTCAAAATACAGGCCTACCTCCACCCCTTCAGCCTGCCTGTCCATCTCCAAAAATACCCTTTTTTAATAATTATGCACTCTTCATTTGCGTTGGAAAATCAAACAGTTAAGTTGCCATATGCTGCTATCCTTTCATCGATTTGTGCTTCTACACCTATGTTCCCAAACCATCATACACTCATACTGTTTTCACTTTGCCAAGTTATCGGACAACCTGGCCTCAAAATTATGGATTATAAAAGGATAGCAGCATAAGGGAAAAATACACATTTTGAACCCAAAAACCCATTTGAGTTTTTAAGTTCAAAATACAGGCCTACCTCATCCCCTACAGCCTGCCTGTCCATCTCCAAAAATACCCTTTTTAATAATTATACGCTCCTCCTTTGCATTGAAAAAAAGCAAACAGTAAAGTTGCCAGATGCGGCCATCCTTTCATCCATTTGTCCTTCTGCATCTATTTTCCCAAACCATGCACTCATACTAATATTATGTCGCCAAGTAATTAGACTACCTGGCCCAAAAATTATGGATTATAAAAGGATAGCAGCATTAGTGAAAAATACACATTTTGAACCCAAAAATCCATTTGAGTTTTTAAGTTCAAAATACAGGCCTACCTCCTCCCCTACAGCCTGCCTGTCCATCTCCAAAAATACCCTTTTTAATAATTATACGCTCCTCCTTTGCATTGAAAAAAAGCAAACAGTAAAGTTGCCAGATGCGGCTATCCTTTCATCCATTTGTCCTTCTGCATCTATTTTCCCAAACCTTGCACTCATACTAATATTATGTCGCCAAGTCATTAGACTACCTGGCCCAAAAATTATGGATTATAAAAGGGTAGCAGCATAAGGGAACATAACCGTATTTATCGGGGTGTACCACGCACCGGCCTATAACACGCACCCTCATTTTACCAAGGATATTTGGGTAAAAAAAGTTTTTTACCCAAATATCCTTCATAAAATGAGGGAGCGTGTGTGTGCATGTGTATACCCCGATACACTGCTTCTCACCCCACAGAGCCCCCAGGAAAGGCAGGGGGAGAGAGGCCGTCGCTGCCTGCTTCTCTCCTCCTGCCTTTCCTGGGGTCTAGAGCCCTGCTACCGCCGCTTTTCTCCCCCTGCTATCGGCGCCGCTGCCCCTTCTCCCCCCTGGCTATCGGTGCCGCTGTCCCATTGCCAGCGCCGATAGCCAGGGGGAGAGAAGCGGCGCCGGCAATGGGGCAACGGCACCGATAGACAGGGGGGGATAAGGGGCAGGGGCACCCATTGCCGGCGCCGCTGCCCCGTTGCCTACCCCATCCATAGTTGTATAATTACCCGTTGCCGGGGTCGGGTCCGCACTGCTTCAGGCCTCCGGTGTGCGTCCCCTGCATCATTGCTATGCGTTGCGAGAAGCAATGACGAGTGACGTCACTCGTCATTGCGCCTCGCCATGCAGCGCATAGCAACGACGCAGGGGATGAACACCGGAGGCCTGAAGCAGCTCTGACCCAACCCCAGCAACAGGTAATTATACAATCGGAGATGGGGGAGGCAGCGGCGCCGGCAATGGGTGCCGCTGCCCCTTCTTTCTTTCTACCTTCTCCCCTACAGCCTGCCTGTCCATCTCCAAAAATACCCTTTTTAATAATTATACGCTCCTCCTTTGCAATGAAAAAAAGCAAACAGTAAAGTTGCCAGATGCAGCCATCCTTTCATCCATTTGTCCTTCTGCATCTATTTTCCCAAACCATGCACTCATACTGTTATTATATCGCCAAGTAATTAGACTACCTGGCCCAAAAATTATGGATTATAAAAGGATAGCAGCATTAGTGAAAAATACACATTTTGAACCCAAAAACCCATTTGAGTTTTTAAGTTCAAAATACAGGCCTACCTCCTCCCCTACAGCCTGCCTGTCCATCTCCAAAAATACCCTTTTTAATAATTATACGCTCCTCCTTTGCATTGAAAAAAAGCAAACAGTAAAGTTGCCAGATGCGGCCATCCTTTCATCCATTTGTCCTTCTGCATCTATTTTCCCAAACCATGCACTCATACTGTTATTATGTCGCCAAATAATTAGACTACCTGGCCCAAAAATTATGGATTATAAAAGGGTAGCAGCATAAGGGAAAATTACCGTATTTATCGGGGTGTACCACGCACCGGCTTATAACATGCACCCTCATTTTACCAAGGATATTTGGGTAAAAAAAAGTTTTTTACCCAAATATCCTTCATAAAATGAGGGTGCGTGTGTGTGCATGTGTGTACCCCGATACACTGCTTCTCACCCCACAGAGTCCCCAGGAAAAGCAGGGGGAGAGAGGCCGTCGCTGCCTGCTTCTCTCCCCCGTCTTTACTGGGGTCTAGAGCCCTGCTACCGCCGCTTCTCTCCCCCTGCTATCGGCGCCACTGTCCCTTCTCTCCCCCTGGCTATCGGTGCCGCTGTCCCATTGCCAGCGCCGATAGCCAGGGGGAGAGAAGCGGCGCAGGCAATGGGGCAACGGCACCGATAGCCAGGGAGGGATAAGGGGCAGCGCCGCTGCCCCGTTGCCTCCCCCATCCCTAGTTGTATAATTACCTGTTGCCGGGGTGGGGTCCGCGCTGCTTCAGGCCTCCGGTGTGCGTCCCCTGCATCATTGCTATGCGTTGCGAGACGCAATGACGAGTGACGTCTCTCGTCATTGCGCCGCGCCATGCAAAGCATAGCAACAACGCAGGGAATGCACACCAGAGGCCTGAAGCAGCGCTGACCCGACCCCAGCAACAGGTTATTATACACCCGGGGATGAGGAAGGCAACGGGGCAGCGGCGCCGGCAATGGGTACCGCTGCCCCTTCTTTCTCCCTGTCTGTCGACGCCGCTGCCCCATTGCCGGCACCGTTTCTCTCCCCCTGGCTATTGGCGTCGGCAATGGGGCAGCGGCACTGATAGCCAGGGGGAGAGAAGGGGCAGCAGCGCCGATAGCAGGGGTAACCATCATACACTCATACTGTTTTCACTTTGCCAAGTTATTGGACTACCAGGCCCACAAAATTATGGATTATAAAAGGATAGCAGCATAAGGGAAAAATACACATTTTGAACTCAAAAACCCATTTGAGTTTTTAAGTTCAAAATACAGGCCTACCTCCTCCCCATCAGCCTCCCTGTCCATCTCCAAAAATACCCTTTTTTAATAATTATGCACTCTTCATTTGCTTTGGAAAAACAAACAGTTAAGTTGCCATATGCTGCTATCCTTTCATCGATTTGTGCTTCTACACCTATGTTCCCAAACCATCATACACTCATACTGTTTTCACTTTGCCAAGTTATCGGACAACCTGGCCCCAAATTATGGATTATAAAAGGATAGCAGCATAAGGGAAAAATACACATTTTGAACCCAAAAACCCATTTGAGTTTTTAAGTTCAAAATACAGGCCTACCTCCTCCCCTACAGCCTGCCTGTCCATCTCCAAAAATACCCTTTTTTAATAATTATGCACTCTTCATTTGCTTTGGAAAAACAAACAGTTAAGTTGCCATATGCTGCTATCCTTTCATCGATTTGTGCTTCTACCCCTATGTTCCCAAACCATCATACACTCATACTGTTTTCACTTTGCCAAGTTATCGGACAACCTGGCCCCAAAATTATGGATTATAAAAGGATAGCAGCATAAGGGAAAAATACACATTTTGAACCCAAAAACCCATTTGAGTTTTTAAGTTCAAAATACAGGCCTACCTCCTCCCCTACAGCCTACCTGTCTATCTCCAAAAATACCCTTTTTAATAATTATACGCTCCTCCTTTGCATTGAAAAAAAGCAAACAGTAAAGTTGCCAGATTCGGCCATCCTTTCATCCATTTGTCCTTCTGCATCTATTTTCCCAAACCATGCACTCATATTAATATTATGTCGCCAAGTAATTAGACTACCTGGCCCAAAAATTATGGATTATAAAAGGGTAGCAGCATAAGGGAACATTACCGTATTTATCGGGGTGTACAACGCACCGGCCTATAACACGCACCCTCATTTTACCAAGGATATTTGAGTAAAAAGAAGTTTTTACCCAAATATCGATGCCTGCTTCTCTCCCCCTGCCTTTCCTGGGGTCTAGAGCACTGCTACCGCCGCTTCTCTCCCCCTACTATCGGCGCCGCTGCCCCTTCTCTCCCCCTGGCTATCGGTGCCGCTGTCCCATTGCCAGCGCCAATAGCCAGGGGGAGAGAAGCGGTGTCGGCAATGGAGCAACTGCACCGATAGCCAGGGGGGGATAAGTGGCAGCGGCACCCATTGCCGGCGCCGCTGCCCCGTTGCCTCCCCCATCCCTAGTTGTATAATTACCTGTTGCCGGGGTCGGGTCCGTGCTGCTTCAGGCCTCCGGTGTGCGTCCCCTGCATCATTGCTATGCGTTGCGAGACGCAATGACGAGTGACGTCTCTCGTCATTGCGCCGCGCCATGCAAAGCATAGCAACGACGCAGGGAATGCACACCGGAGGCCTGAAGCAGCGCTGACCCGACCCCAGCAACAGGTAATTATACAACCGGGGATGGGGGAGGCAACGGGGCAATGGGTGCCGCTGCCCCTTCTTTCCCCCTGTCTGTCGACGCCGCTGCCCCATTGCCGGCGCCGTTTCTCTCCCCCTGGCTATCGGCGCCGGCAATGGGGCAGCGGCACTGATAGCCAGGGGGAGAGAAGGGGCAGCAGCGCCGATAGTAGGGGTAACCATCATACACTCATACTGTTTTCACTCTGCCAAGTTATCGGACAACCTGGCCCCCAAATTATGGATTATAAAAGGATAGCAGCATAAGGGAAAAATATACATTTTGAACCCAAAAACCCATTTGAGTTTTTAAGTTCAAAATACAGGCCTACCTCCTCCCCTACAGCCTGCCTGTCCATCTCCCAAAAATACCCTTTTTAATAATTATACGCTCCTCCTTTGCATTAAAAAAAAGCAAACAGTAAAGTTGCCAGATTCGGCCATCCTTTCATCCATTTGTCCTTCTGCATCTATTTTCCCAAACCATGCACTCATACTAATATTATGTCGCCAAGTAATTAGACTACCTGGCCCAAAAATTATGGATTATAAAAGGGTAGCAGCATAAGGGAACATTACCGTATTTATCGGGGTGTACAACGCACCGGCCTATAACACGCACCCTCATTTTACCAAGGATATTTGAGTAAAAAAAAGTTTTTACCCAAAAAACCTTCATAAAATGAGGGTGCGTGTGTGCATGTGTATACCCCGATACACTGCTTCTCACCTCACAGAGCACCCAGGAAAGGCAGAGGGAGAGAGGCAGTTGCTGCCTGCTTCTCTCCCCCTGCCTTTCCTGGGGTCTAGAGCCCTGCTACCGCCGCTTCTCTCCCCCTGTTATCGGCGCCGCTGCCCCTTCTCTCCCCTCGGCTATCTGTGCCGCTGTCCCATTGCCAGCGCCGATAGCCAGGGGGAGAGAAGCGGCGCCGGCAATGGGGCAGCGGCACCGATAGCCAGGGGGAGATAAGGGGCAGCGGCACCCATTGCCGGCGCCGCTGCCCCGTTGCCTCCCCCATTCCTAGTTGTATAATTACCTGTTGCCGGGGTCTGGTCCGCGCTGCTTCAGGTCTCCGGTGTGCGTCCCCTACATCATTGCTATGCGTTGCGAGACGCAATGACGAGTGACGTCACTCGTCATTGCGCCGCGCCATACAGCGCATAGCAACGATGCAGGGGATGCACACCGGAGGCCTGAAGCAGCGCTGACCCGACCCCAGCAACAGGTAATTATACAACCGGGGATGGGGAGGCAATGGGGCAGCGGCGCCGGCAATGGGTGCCGCTGCCCCTTCTTTCTTTCTTTCTACCTCCTCCCCTACAGCCTGCCTGTCCATCTCCAAAAATACCCCTTTTAAAAATTATACGCTCCTCCTTTGCATTGAAAAAAAGCAAACAGTAAAGTTGTCAGATGCGGCCATCCTTTCATCCATTTGTCCTTCTGCATCTATTTTCCCAAACCATGCATTCATACTGTTATTATGTCGCCAAGTAATTAGACTACCAGGCCCAAAAATTATGGTTTATAAAAGGATAGCAGCATTAGTGAAAAATACACATTTTGAACCCAAAAACCCATTTGAGTTTTTAAGTTCAAAATACAGGCCTACCTCCCCCCCTTCAGCCTGCCTGTCCATCTCCAAAAATACCTTTTTTAATAATTATACACTCTTCGTTTGCTTTGGAAAACAAACAGTTAAGTTGCCATATGCTGCTATCCTTTCATCGATTTGTGCTTCTACTCCTATGTTCCCAAACCATCATACACTCATACTGTTTTCACTTTGCCAAGTTATCGGACAACCTGGCCCCAAAATTATGGATTATAAAAGGATAGCAGCATGAGGGAAAAATACACATTTTGAACCCAAAAACCCATTCAAAATACAGGCCTACGTCCTCCCCTTCAGACTGCCTGTCCATCTCCAAATATACCCTTTTTAATAATTTTACGCTACTCCTTTGCATTGAAAAAAAGCAAACAGTAAAGTTGCTATATGCAGCCATCCTTTCATCCATTTGTCCTTCTGCACCTATTTTCCGAAACCATGCACTCATACTGTTATCATGTCGCCAAGTTATTAGACTACCTGGCCCAAAAATTATGGATTATAAAAGGGTAGCATCATGAGGGAAAATTACCGTATTTATCGGGGTGTACCACGCACCGGCCTATAACACGCACCCTCATTTTACCAAGGATATTTGGGTAAAAAAAGTTTTTTAACCAAATATCCTTCATAAAATGAGGGTGCGTGTGGGTGCATGTGTATACCCCGATACACTGCTTCCCACCCCACAGAGCCCCCAGGAAAGGCAGGGGGAGAGAGGCCGTCGCTGCCTGCTTCTCTCCCCTGCCTTTCCTGGGGTCTAGAGCCCTGCTACCGCCGCTTCTCTCCCCCTGCTATCGGCGCCGCTGCCCCTTCTCTCCCCCTGGCTATCGGTGCCGCTGTCCCATTGCCAGCGCCGATAGCCAGGGGGAGAGAAGCGGTGCCGGCAATGGGGCAACGGCACCGATAGCCAGGGGAGGATAAGGGGCAGCGGCAACCATTGCCGGCGCCGCTGCCCCGTTGCCTCCCCCATCCCTAGTTGTAAAATTACCTGTTGCCGGGGTCGGGTCCGCGCTGCTTCAGGCCTCCGGTGTGCGTCCCCTGCATCATTGCTATGCGTTGCGAGACGCAATGACGAGTGACGTCTCTCGTCATTGCGCCGCGCCATGCAAAGCATAGCAACGATGCAGGGAATACACACCGGAGGCCTGAAGCAGCGCTGACCCGATACGCAGCAACAGGTAATTATACAACCGGGGATGGGGGAGGCAACGGGGCAAAGGGTGCCGCTGCCCCTTCTTTCCCCCTGTCTGTCGACGCCGCTGCCCCATTGCCGGCGCCGTTTCTCTCCCCCTGGCTATCGGCGCCGGCAATGGGGCAGCGGCACTGATAGCCAGGGGGAGAGAAGGGGCAGCAGCGCCGATAGCAGGGGTAACCATCATACACTCATACTGTTTTCACTTTGCCAAGTTATCGGACAACCTGGCCCCAAAATTATGGATTATAAAAGGATAGCAGCATAAGGGAAAAATACACATTTTGAACCCAAAAACCCATTTGAGTTTTTAAGTTCAAAATACAGGCCTACCTCCTCCCCTACAGCCTGCCTGTCCATCTCCAAAAATACCCTTTTCAATAATTATTTGCTCCTCCTTTGCATTGAAAAAAAGCAAACAGTAAAGTTCCCAGATGCGGCCATCCTTTCATATATTTGCCCTTCTGCATCTATTTTCCCAAACCATCCACTCATACTGTTATTATGTCGCCAAGTAATTAGACTACCTGGCCCAAAAATGATGGATTATAAAAGGGTAGCAGCATAAGGGAACATTACCGTATTTATCGGGGTGTACCACGCACCGGCCTATAACACGCACCCTCATTTTACCAAGGATATTTGGGTAAAAAAAGTTTTTTACCCAAATATCCTTCATAAAATGAGGGTGCGTGTGTGTGCATGTGTATACCCCGATACACTGCTTCTCACCCCACAGAGCCCCCAGGAAAGGCAGGAGGAGAGAGGCCGTCACTGCCTGCTTCTCTCCCCCTGCCTTTCCTGGGGTCTAGAGCCCTGCTACCGCCGCATCTCTCCCCCTGCTATGGGCGCCGCTGCCCCTTCTCTCCCCCTGGCTATCGGTGCCGCTGTCCCATTGCCAGCGCCGATAGCCAGGGGGAGAGAAGCGGTGCCGGCAATGGGGCAACGGCACCGATAGCCAGGGGGGGATAAGGGGCAGTGGCACCCATTGCCGGCGCCGCTGCCACGTTGCCTCCCTCATCCCTAGTTGTATAATTACATGTTGCCGGGGTCGGGTCCGCGCTGCTTCAGGCCTCCGGTGTGCGTCCCCTGCATCATTGCTATGCGTTGCGAGACGCAATGACGAGTGACGTCTCTCGTCATTGCGCCGCGCCATGCAAAGCATAGCAACGACGCAGGGAATGCACACTGGAGGCCTGAAGCAGCGCTGACCTGACCCCAGCAACAGGTAATTATACAACCGGGGATGGGGGAGGCAACGGGGCAGCGGCGCCGGCAATGAGTGCCGCTGCCCCTTCTTTCCTCCTGTCTGTCGACGTCGTTGCCCCATTGCCGGCGCCGTTTCTCTCCCCCTGGCTATCGGCGCCGGCAATGGGGCAGCGGCACTGATAGCCAGGGGGAGAGAAGGGGCAGCAGCGCCGATAGCAGGGGTAACCATCATATACTCATACTGTTTTCACTTTGCCAAGTTATCGGACAACCTGGCCCCAAAATTATGGATTATAAAAGGATAGCAGCATAAGGGAAAAATACACATTTTGAACCCAAAAACCCATTTGAGTTTTTAAGTTTAAAATACAGGCCTACCTCCTCCCCTACAGCCTGCCTGTCCATCTCCAAAAATACCCTTTTCAATAATTATTTGCTCCTCCTTTGCATTGAAAAAAAGCAAACAGTAAAGTTCCCAGATGCGGCCATCCTTTCATATATTTGCCCTTCTGCATCTATTTTCCCAAACCATGCACTCATACTGTTATTATGTCGCCAAGTAATCAGACTACCTGGCCCAAAAATGATGGATTATAAAAGGGTAGCAGCATAAGGGAACATTACCGTATTTCTCGGGGTGTACCACGCACCGGCCTATAACACGCACCCTCATTTTACCAAGGATATTTGGTAAAAAAAGTTTTTTACAAAAATATCCTTCATAAAATGAGGGTGCGTGTGTGTGCATGTGTATACCCCGATACACTGCTTCTCACCCCACAGAGCCCCCAGGAAAGGCAGGAGGAGAGAGGCCGTCACTGCCTGCTTCTCTCCCAGGCCTTTCCTGGGGTCTAGAGCCCTACTACCGCCGCTTCTCTCCCCCTGCTATCGGCGCCGCTGCCCCTTCTCTCCCCCTGGCTATCGGTGCCGCTGTCCTATTGCCAGCGCCGATAGCCAGGGGGAGAGAAGCGGTGCCGGCAATGGGGCAACGGCACCGATAGCCAGGGGGGGATAAGGGGCAGTGGCACCCATTGCCGGCGCCGCTGCCACGTTGCCTCCCTCATCCCTAGTTGTATAATGACATGTTGCCGGGGTCGGGTCCGCGCTGCTTCAGGCCTCCGGTGTGCGTCCCCTGCATCATTGCTATGCGTTGCGAGACGCAATGACGAGTGACGTCTCTCGTCATTGCGCCGCGCCATGCAAAGCATAGCAACAACGCAGTGAATGCACACCGGAGGCCTGAAGCAGCGCTGACCCGACCCCAGCAACAGGTAATTATACAACCGGGGATGGGGGAGGCAACGGGGCAGCGGCGTCGGCAATGAGTGCCGCTGCCCCTTCTTTCCTCCTGTCTGTCGACGTCGCTGCCCCATTGCCGGCGCCGTTTCTCTCCCCCTGGCTATCGGCGCCGGCAATGGGGCAGCGGCACTGATAGCCAGGGGGAGAGAAGGGGCAGCAGCGCCGATAGCAGGGGTAACCATCATACACTCATACTGTTTTCACTTTGCCAAGTTATCGGACAACCTGGCCCCAAAATTATGGATTATAAAAGGATAGCAGCATAAGGGAAAAATACACATTTTGAACCCAAAACCCATTTGAGTTTTTAAGTTCAAAATACAGGACTACCTCCTCTCCTACAGCCTGCCTGTCCATCTCAAAAAAATACCCTTTTTAATAATTATACGCTCCTCCTTTGCATTGAAAAAAAGCAAACAGTAAAGTTGCCAGATGCGGCCATCCTTTCATCCATTTGTCCTTCTGCATCTATTTTCCCAAACCATGCACTCATACTGTTATTATGTCGCCAAGTAATTAGACTACCTGGCCCAAAAATTATGGATTATAAAAGGATAGCAGCATTCGTGAAAAATACACATTTTCAACCCAAAAACCCATTTGAGTTTTTAAGTTCAAAATACAGGCCTACCTCCTCCCCTACAGCCTGCCTGTCCATCTCCAAAAATACCCTTTTTAATAATTATACGCTCCTCCTTTGCATTGAAAAAAAGCAAACAGTAAAGTTGCCAGATGCGGCCATCCTTTCATCCATTTGTCGTTCTGCATCTATTTTCCCCAAATCATGCACTCATACTGTTATTATGTCGCCAAGTAATTAGACTACCAGGCCCAAAAATTATGGATTATAAAAGGATAGCAGCATTAGTGAAAAATACACATTTTGAACCCAAAAACCCATTTGAGTTTTTAAGTTCAAAATATAGGCCTACCTCCTCCCCATCAGCCTGCCTGTCCATCTCCAAAAATACCCTTTTTTAATAATTATGCACTCTTCATTTGCTTTGGAAAAACAAACAGTTAAGTTGCCATATGCTGCTATCCTTTCATCGATTTGTGCTTCTACACCTATGTTCCCAAACCATCATACACTCATACTGTTTTCACTTTGCCAAGTTATCGGACAACCTGGCCCCAAAATTATGGATTATAAAAGGATAGCAGCATAAGGGAAAAATACACATTTTCAACCCAAAAACCCATTTGAGTTTTAAAGTTCAAAATACAGGCCTACCTCCTCCCCTACAGCCTGCCTGTCCATCTCCAAAAATACCCTTTTTAATAATGATACGCTCCTCCTTTGCATTGAAAAAAAGCAAACAATAAAGTTGCCAGATGCGGCCATCCTTTCATCCATTTGTCCTTCTGCATCTATTTTCCCAAACCATGCACTCATACTGTTATTATGTCGCCAAGTAATTAGACTACCTGGCCCCAAAATTATGGATTCTAAAAGGATAGCAGCATAAGGGAAAAATACACATTTTGAACCCAAAAACCCATTTGAGTTTTTAAGTTCAAAATACAGGCCTACCTCCTCCCCTACAGCCTGCCTGTCCATCTCCAAAAATACCCTTTTTAATAATTATACGCTCCTCCTTTGCATTGAAAAAAAGCAAACAGTTAAGTTTCCAGATGCGGCCATCCTTTCATCCATTTGTCCTTCTGCATCTATTTTCCCAAATCATGCACTCATACTGTTATTATGTCGCCAAGTAATTAGACTACCAGGCCCAAAAATTATGGATTATAAAAGGATAGCAGCATTAGTGAAAAATACACATTTTGAACCCAAAAACCCATTTGAGTTTTAAGTTCAAAATACAGGCCTACCTCCTCCCCATCAGCCTGCCTGTCCATCTCCAGAAATACCCTTTTTTTAATAATTATGCACTCTTCATTTGCTTTGGAAAAACAAACAGTTAAGTTGCCATATGCTGCTATCCTTTCATCGATTTGTGCTTCTACACCTATGTTCCCAAACCATCATACACTCATACTGTTTTCACTTTGCCAAGTTATCGGACAAGCTGGCCCCAAAATTATGGATTATAAAAGGATAGCAGCATAAGGGAAAAATACACATTTTGAACCCAAAAACCCATTTGAGTTTTTAAGTTCAAAATACAGGCCCACCTCCTCCCCTACAGCCTGCCTGTCCATCTCCAAAAATACCCTTTTCAATAATTATTTGCTCCTCCTTTGCATTGAAAAAAAGCAAACAGTAAAGTTCCCAGATGCGGCCATCCTTTCATCCATTTGCCCTTCTGCATCTATTTTCCCAAACCATGCACTCATACTGTTATTATGTCGCCAAGTAATTAGACTACCTGGCCCAAAAATGATGGATTATAAAAGGGTAGCAGCATAAGGGAACATTACCGTATTTATCGGGGTGTACCACGCACCGGCCTATAACACGCACCCTCATTTTACCAAGGATATTTGGGTAAAAAAAGTTTTTTACCCAAATATCCTTCATAAAATGAGGGTGCGTGTGTGTGCATGTGTATACCCCGATACACTGCTTCTCACCCCACAGAGCCCCCAGGAAAGGCAGGAGGAGAGAGGCCATCACTGCCTGCTTCTCTCCCCCTGCCTTTCCTGGGGTCTAGAGCCCTGCTACCGCCGCATCTCTCCCCCTGCTATGGGCGCCGCTGCCCCTTCTCTCCCCCTGGCTATCGGTGCCGCTGTCCCATTGCCAGCGCCGATAGCCAGGGGGAGAGAAGCGGTGCCGGCAATGGGGCAACGGCACCGATAGCCAGGGGGGGATAAGGGGCAGTGGCACCCATTGCCGGCGCCGCTGCCACGTTGCCTCCCTCATCCCTAGTTGTATAATTACATGTTGCCGGGGTCGGGTCCGCGCTGCTTCAGGCCTCCGGTGTGCGTCCCCTGCATCATTGCTATGCGTTGCGAGACGCAATGACGAGTGACGTCTCTCGTCATTGCGCCGCGCCATGCAAAGCATAGCAACGACGCAGGGAATGCACACTGGAGGCCTGAAGCAGCGCTGACCTGACCCCAGCAACAGGTAATTATACAACCGGGGATGGGGGAGGCAACGGGGCAGCGGCGCCGGCAATGAGTGCCGCTGCCCCTTCTTTCCTCCTGTCTGTCGACGTCGCTGCCCCATTGCCGGCGCCGTTTCTCTCCCCCTGGCTATCGGCGCCGGCAATGGGGCAGCGGCACTGATAGCCAGGGGGAGAGAAGGGGCAGCAGCGCCGATAGCAGGGGTAACCATCATATACTCATACTGTTTTCACTTTGCCAAGTTATCGGACAACCTGGCCCCAAAATTATGGATTATAAAAGGATAGCAGCATAAGGGAAAAATACACATTTTGAACCCAAAAACCCATTTGAGTTTTTAAGTTCAAAATACAGGCCTACCTCCTCCCCTACAGCCTGCCTGTCCATCTCCAAAAATACCCTTTTCAATAATTATTTGCTCCTCCTTTGCATTGAAAAAAAGCAAACAGTAAAGTTCCCAGATGCGGCCATCCTTTCATATATTTGCCCTTCTGCATCTATTTTCCCAAACCATGCACTCATACTGTTATTATGTCGCCAAGTAATCAGACTACCTGGCCCAAAAATGATGGATTATAAAAGGGTAGCAGCATAAGGGAACATTACCGTATTTCTCGGGGTGTACCACGCACCGGCCTATAACACGCACCCTCATTTTACCAAGGATATTTGGTAAAAAAAGTTTTTTACAAAAATATCCTTCATAAAATGAGGGTGCGTGTGTGTGCATGTGTATACCCCGATACACTGCTTCCCACCCCACAGAGCCCCCAGGAAAGGCAGGAGGAGAGAGGCCGTCACTGCCTGCTTCTCTCCCAGGCCTTTCCTGGGGTCTAGAGCCCTACTACCGCCGCTTCTCTCCCCCTGCTATCGGCGCCGCTGCCCCTTCTCTCCCCCTGGCTATCGGTGCCGCTGTCCCATTGCCAGCGCCGATAGCCAGGGGGAGAGAAGCGGTGCCGGCAATGGGGCAACGGCACCGATAGCCAGGGGGGGATAAGGGGCAGTGGCACCCATTGCCGGCGCCACTGCCACGTTGCCTCCCTCATCCCTAGTTGTATAATGACATGTTGCCGGGGTCGGGTCCGCGCTGCTTCAGGCCTCCGGTGTGCGTCCCCTGCATCATTGCTATGCGTTGCGAGACGCAATGACGAGTGACGTCTCTCGTCATTGCGCCGCGCCATGCAAAGCATAGCAACAACGCAGGGAATGCACACCGGAGGCCTGAAGCAGCGCTGACCCGACCCCAGCAACAGGTAATTATACAACCGGGGATGGGGGAGGCAACGGGGCAGCGGCGTCGGCAATGAGTGCCGCTGCCCCTTCTTTCCTCCTGTCTGTCGACGTCGCTGCCCCATTGCCGGCGCCGTTTCTCTCCGCCTGGCTATCGGCGCCGGCAATGGGGCAGCGGCACTGATAGCCAGGGGGAGAGAAGGGGCAGCAGCGCCGATAGCAGGGGTAACCATCATACACTCATACTGTTTTCACTTTGCCAAGTTATCGGACAACCTGGCCCCAAAATTATGGATTATAAAAGGATAGCAGCATAAGGGAAAAATACACATTTTGAACCCAAAACCCATTTGAGTTTTTAAGTTCAAAATACAGGACTACCTCCTCCCCTACAGCCTGCCTGTCCATCTCAAAAAAATACCCTTTTTAATAATTATACGCTCCTCCTTTGCATTGAAAAAAAGCAAACAGTAAAGTTGCCAGATGCGGCCATCCTTTCATCCATTTGTCCTTCTGCATCTATTTTCCCAAACCATGCACTCATACTGTTATTATGTCGCCAAGTAATTAGACTACCTGGCCCAAAAATTATGGATTATAAAAGGATAGCAGCATTCGTGAAAAATACACATTTTCAACCCAAAAACCCATTTGAGTTTTTAAGTTCAAAATACAGGCCTACCTCCTCCCCTACAGCCTGCCTGTCCATCTCCAAAAATACCCTTTTTAATAATTATACGCTCCTCCTTTGCATTGAAAAAAAGCAAACAGTAAAGTTCCCAGATGCGGCCATCCTTTCATCCATTTGTCCTTCTGCATCTATTTTCCCAAACCATGCACTCATACTGTTATTATGTCGCCAAGTAATTAGACTACCTGGCCCAAAAATTATGGATTATAAAAGGGTAGCATCATGAGGGAAAATTACCGTATTTATCGGGGTGTACCACGCACCGGCCTATAACACGCACCCTCATTTTACCAAGGATATTGGGTAAAAAAAGTTTTTTAACCAAATATCCTTCATAAAATGAGGGTGCGTGTGGGTGCATGTGTATACCCCGATACACTGCTTCCCACCCCACAGAGCCCCCAGGAAAGGCAGGGGGAGAGAGGCCGTCGCTGCCTGCTTCTCTCCCCTGCCTTTCCTGGGGTCTAGAGCCCTGCTACCGCCGCTTCTCTCCCCCTGCTATCGGCGCCGCTGCCCCTTCTCTCCCCCTGGCTATCGGTGCCGCTGTCCCATTGCCAGCGCCGATAGCCAGGGGGAGAGAAGCGGTGCCGGCAATGGGGCAACGGCACCGATAGCCAGGGGAGGATAAGGGGCAGCGGCAACCATTGCCGGCGCCGCTGCCCCGTTGCCTCCCCCATCCCTAGTTGTAAAATTACCTGTTGCCGGGGTCGGGTCCGCGCTGCTTCAGGCCTCCGGTGTGCGTCCCCTGTATCATTGCTATGCGTTGCGAGATGCAATGACGACTGACGTCTCTCGTCATTGCGCCGCGCCATGCAAAGCATAGCAACGACGCAGGGAATACACACCGGAGGCCTGAAGCAGCGCTGACCCGATACGCAGCAACAGGTAATTATACAACCGAGGATGGGGGAGGCAACGGGGCAATGGGTGCCGCTTCCCCTTCTTTCCCCTTGTCTGTCGACGCCGCTGCCCCATTGCCGACGCGGTTTCTCTCCCCCTGGCTATCGGCGCCGGCAATGGGGCAGCGGCACTGATAGCCAGGGGGAGAGAAGGGGCAGCAGCGCCGATAGCAGGGGTAACCATCATACACTCATACTGTTTTCACTTTGCCAAGTTATCGGACAACCTGGCCCCAAAATTATGGATTATAAAAGGATAGCAGCATAAGGGAAAAATACACATTTTGAACCCAAAAACCCATTTGAGTTTTTAAGTTCAAAATACAGGCCTACCTCCTCCCCTACAGCCTGCCTGTCCATCTCCAAAAATACCCTTTTCAATAATTATTTGCTCCTCCTTTGCATTGAAAAAAAGCAAACAGTAAAGTTCCCAGATGCGGCCATCCTTTCATATATTTGCCCTTCTGCATCTATTTTCCCAAACCATGCACTCATACTGTTATTATGTCGCCAAGTAATTAGACTACCTGGCCCAAAAATGATGGATTATAAAAGGATAGCAGCATTAGTGAAAAATACACATTTTGAACCCAAAAACCCATTTGAGTTTTTAAGTTCAAAATACAGGACTGCCTCCTCCCCTACAGCCTGCCTGTCCATCTCCAAAAATACCCTTTTTAATAATTATACGCTCCTCCTTTGCAATGAAAAAAAAGCAAACAGTAAAGTTGCCAGATGCGGCCATCCTTTCATCCATTTGTCCTTCTGCATCTATTTTCCCAAACCATGCACTCATACTGTTATTATGTCGCCAAGTAATTAGACTACCTGGCCCAAAAATTATGGATTATAAAAGGGTAGCAGCATAAGGGAACATTACCGTATTTATCGGGGTGTACAACGCACCGGCCTATAACACGCACCCTCATTTTACCAAGGATATTTGGGTAAAAAAAGTTTTTTTACCCAAATATCATTCATAAAATGAGGGTGCGTGTGTGTGCATGTGTATACCCCGATACACTGCTTCTCACCCCACAGAGCCCCCAGGAAAGGCAGGGGGAGAGAGTCCGTCGCTGCCTGCTTCTCTCCCCCTGCCTTTCCTGGGGTCTAGAGCCCTGCTACCGCCGCTTCTCTCCCCCTGCTATCGGCGCCGCTGCCCCTTCTCTCCCCCTGGCTATCGGTGCCGCTGTCCCATTGCCAGAGCCGATAGCCAGGGGGAGAGAAGCGGCGCCGGCAATGGGGCAGCGGCACCGATAGCCAGGGGGAGATAAGGGGCAGCGGCACCCATTGCCGGCGCCGCTGCCCCGTTGCCCCCCCCATCCCTAGTTGTATAATTACCTGTTGCCGGGGTCGGGTCCGCGCTGCTTCAGGCCTCCGGTGTGCGTCCCCTGCATCATTGCTATGCGTTGCGAGACGCAATGAAGAGTGACGTCACTCGTCATTGAGCCGCGCCATGCAGCGCATAGAAACAACGCAGGGGATGCACACCGGAGGCCTGATGCAGCACTGACCCGACCCCAGCAACAGGTAATTATACAACCGGGAATGGGGGAGGCAACGGGGCAACGGCGCTGGCAATGGGTGCCGCTGCCCCTTCTTTCCCCCTGTCTGTCGACGCCGCTGTCCCATTGCCGGCGCCGTTTCTCTCCCCCTGGCTATCGGCGCCGGCAATGGGGCAGCGGCACTGATAGCTAGGGGGAGAAAAGGGGCAGCAGCGATTTGTCCTTCTGCACCTATTTTCCAAAACCATGCACTCATACTGTTATCATGTCGCCAAGTTATTAGACTACCTGGCCCAAAAATTATGGATTATAAAAGGGTAGCAGCTTAAGGGAAAATTACCGTATTTATCGGGGTGTACCACGCACCAGCCTATAACACGCACCCTCATTTTACCAAGGATATTTGGGTAAAAAAAGTTTTTACCCAAATATCCTTTATAAAATGAGGGTGCGTGTGTGTGCATGTGTATACACCGATACACTGCTTCTCACCCCACAGAGCCCCCAGCAACAGGTAATTATACAACCGGGGATGAGGGAGGCAACGGGGCAACGGGGCAGCGGCGCCGGCAATGGGTGCCGCTTCCTCTTCTTTCCCCCTGTAAGTCGACGCCGCTGCCCCATTGCCGGCAACGTTTCTCTCCCCCTGGCTATCGGCGCCGGAAATGGGGCAGCGGCACTGATAGCCAGGGGGAGAGAAGGGGCAGCAGCGCCGATAGCAGGGGTAACCATCATACACTCATACTGTTTTCACTTTGCCAAGTTATCGGACAACCTGGCATCAAAATTATGGATTATAAAAGGATAGCAGCATAAAGGAAAAATACACATTTTGAACCCAAAAACCCACTTGAGTTTCTAAGTTCAAAATACAGGCCTACCTCCTCCCCATCAGCCTGCCTGTCCATCTCCAAAAATACCCTTTTTTAATAATTATTCACTCTTCATTTGCTTTGGAAAAACAAACAGTTAAGTTGCCATATGCTGCTATCCTTTCATCGATTTGTGCTTCTACACCTATGTTCCCAAACCATCATACACTCATACTGTTTTCACTTTGCCAAGTTATCGGACAACCTGGCCCCAAAATTATGGATTATAAAAGGATAGCAGCATAAGGGAAAAATACACATTTTGAACCCAAAAACCCATTTGAGTTTTAAAGTTCAAAATACAGGCCTACCTCCTCCCCTACAGCATGCCTGTCCATCTCCAAAAATACCCTTTTTAATAATGATACGCTCCTCCTTTGCATTGAAAAAAAGCAAACAGTAAAGTTGCCAGATGCGGCCATCCTTTCATCCATTTATCCTTCTGCATCTATTTTCCCAAACCATGCACTCATACTGTTATTATGTCGCCAAGTAATTAGACTACCTGGCCCCAAAATTATGGATTCTAAAAGGATAGCAGCATAAGGGAAAAATACACATTTTGAACCCAAAAACCCATTTGAGTTTTTAAGTTCAAAATACAGGCCTACCTCCTCCCCTACAGCCTGCCTGTCCATCTCCAAAAATACCCTTTTTAATAATTATACGCTCCTCCTTTGCATTGAAAAAAAGCAAACAGTAAAGTTTCCAGATGCGGCCATCCTTTCATCCATTTGTCCTTCTGCATCTATTTTCCCAAATCATGCACTCATACTGTTATTATGTCGCCAAGTAATTAGACTACCAGGCCCAAAAATTATGGATTATAAAAGGATAGCAGCATTAGTGAAAAATACACATTTTGAACCCAAAAACCCATTTGAGTTTTAAGTTCAAAATACAGGCCTACCTCCTCCCCATCAGCCTGCCTGTCCATCTCCAGAAATACCCTTTTTTAATAATTATGCACTCTTCATTTGCTTTGGAAAAACAAACAGTTAAGTTGCCATATGCTGCTATCCTTTCATCGATTTGTGCTTCTACACCTATGTTCCCAAACCATCATACACTCATACTGTTTTCACTTTGCCAAGTTATCGGACAACCTGGCCCCAAAATTATGGATTATAAAAGGATAGCAGCATAAGGGAAAAATACACATTTTGAACCCAAAAACCCATTTGAGTTTTTAAGTTCAAAATACAGGCCCACCTCCTCCCCTACAGCCTGCCTGTCCATCTCCAAAAATATCCTTTTCAATAATTATTTGCTCCTCCTTTGCATTGAAAAAAAGCAAACAGTAAAGTTGCCAGATGCGGCCATCCTTTCATCCATTTGCCCTTCTGCATCTATTTTCCCAAACCATGCACTCATACTGTTATTATGTCGCCAAGTAATTAGACTACCTGGCCCAAAAATGATGGATTATAAAAGGGTAGCAGCATAAGGGAACATTACCGTATTTATCGGGGTGTACCACGCACCGGCCTATAACACGCACCCTCATTTTACCAAGGATATTTGGGTAAAAAAAGTTTTTTACCCAAATATCCTTCATAAAATGAGGGTGCATGTGTGTGCATGTGTATACCCCGATACACTGCTTCTCACCCCACAGAGCCCCCAGGAAAGGCAGGAGGAGAGAGGCCGTCACTGCCTGCTTCTCTCCCCCTGCCTTTCCTGGGGTCTAGAGCCCTGCTACCGCCGCATCTCTCCCCCTGCTATGGGCGCCGCTGCCCCTTCTCTCCCCCTGGCTATCGGTGCCGCTGTCCCATTGCCAGCGCCGATAGCCAGGGGGAGAGAAGCGGTGCCGGCAATGGGGCAACGGCACAGATAGCCAGGGGGGGATAAGGGGCAGTGGCACCCATTGCCGGCGCCGCTGCCACGTTGCCTCCCTCATCCCTAGTTGTATAATTACATGTTGCCGGGGTCGGGTCCGCGCTGCTTCAGGCCTCCGGTGTGCGTCCCCTGCATCATTGCTATGCGTTGCGAGACGCAATGACGAGTGACGTCTCTCGTCATTGCGCCGCGCCATGCAAAGCATAGCAACGACGCAGGGAATGCACACTGGAGGCCTGAAGCAGCGCTGACCTGACCCCAGCAACAGGAAATTATACAACCGGGGATGGGGGAGGCAACGGGGCAGCGGCGCCGGCAATGAGTGCCGCTGCCCCTTCTTTCCTCCTGTCTGTCGACGTCGCTGCCCCATTGCCGGCGCCGTTTCTCTCCCCCTGGCTATCGGCGCCGGCAATGGGGCAGTGGCACTGATAGCCAGGGGGAGAGAAGGGGCAGCAGCGCCGATAGCAGGGGTAACCATCATATACTCATACTGTTTTCACTTTGCCAAGTTATCGGACAACCTGGCCCCAAAATTATGGATTATAAAAGGATAGCAGCATAAGGGAAAAATACACATTTTGAACCCAAAAACCCATTTGAGTTTTTAAGTTCAAAATACAGGCCTACCTCCTCCCCTACAGCCTGCCTGTCCATCTCCAAAAATACCCTTTTCAATAATTATTTGCTCCTCCTTTGCATTGAAAAAAAGCAAACAGTAAAGTTCCCAGATGCGGCCATCCTTTCATATATTTGCCCTTCTGCATCTATTTTCCCAAACCATGCACTCATACTGTTATTATGTCGCCAAGTAATTAGACTACCTGGCCCAAAAATGATGGATTATAAAAGGGTAGCAGCATAAGGGAACATTACCAGATTTCTCGGGGTGTACCACGCACCGGCCTATAACACGCACCCTCATTTTACCAAGGATATTTGGTAAAAAAAGTTTTTTACCCAAATATCCTTCATAAAATGAGGGTGCGTGTGTGTGCATGTGTATACCCCGATACACTGCTTCTCACCCCACAGAGCCCCCAGGAAAGGCAGGAGGAGAGAGGCCGTCACTGCCTGCTTCTCTTCCCCTGCCTTTCCTGGGGTCTAGAGTCCTGCTACCGCCGCTTCTCTCCCCCTGCTATCGGCGCCGCTGCCCCTTCTCTCCCCATGGCTATCGGTGCCGCTGTCCCATTGCCAGCGCCGATAGCCAGGGGGAGAGAAGCGGCGCCGGCAATGGGGCAGCGGCACCGATAGCCAGGGGGAGATAAGGGGCAGCGGCACCCATTGCCGGCGCCGCTGCCCCGTTGCCTCCCCCATTCCTAGTTGTATAATTACCTGTTGCCGGTGTCGGGTCCGCGCTGCTTCAGGCCTCCGGTGTGCGTCCCCTGCATCATTGCTATGCGTTGCGAGACGCAATGACGAGTGACGTCACTCGTCATTGCGCCTCGCCATGCAGTGCATAGCTCCTCCTTTGCATTGAAAAAAGCAAACAGTAAAGTTGCCAGATGCGGCCATCCTTTCATCCATTTGTCCTTCTGCATCTATTTTCCCAAACCATGCACTCATACTGTTATTATGTCGCCAAGTAATTAGACTACCAGGCCCAAAAATTATGGATTATCAAAGGATAGCAGAATTAGTGAAAAATGCACATTTTGAACCCAAAAACCCATTTGAGTTTTTAAGTTCAAAATACAGGCCTACCTCCTCCCCTACAGCCTGCCTGTCCATCTCCAAAAATACCCTTTTTAATAATTATACGCTCCTCCTTTGCATTGAAAAAAAGCAAACAGTAAAGTTGCCAGATGCGGCCATCCTTTCATCCATTTGTCCTTCTGCATCTATTTTCCCAAACCATGCGCTCATACTGTTATTATGTCGCCAAGTAATTAGACTACCTGGCCCAAAAATTATGGATTATAAAAGGATAGCAGCATTAGTGAAAAATACACATTTTGAACCCAAAAACCCATTTGAGTTTTTAAGTTCAAAATACAGGCCTACCTCCTCCCCTACAGCCTGCCTGTCCATCTCCAAAAATACCCTTTTTAATAATTATACGCTCCTCCTTTGCATTGAAAAAAGCAAACAGTAAAGTTGCCAGATGCGGCCATCCTTTCATCCATTTGTCCTTCTGCATCTATTTTCCCAAACCATGCACTCATACTGTTATTATGTCGCCAAGTAATTAGACTACCAGGCCCAAAAATTATGGATTATAAAAGGATAGCAGCATAAGGGAAAAATACACATTTTGAACCCAAAAACCCATTTGAGTTTTTAAGTTCAAAATACAGGCCTACCTCCTCCCCATCAGCCTGCCTGTCCATCTACAAAAATACCCTTTTTTAATAATTATGCACTCTTCATTTGCTTTGGAAAAAAAAACAGTTAAGTTGCCATATGCTGCTATCCTTTCATCGATTTGTGCTTCTACACCTATGTTCCCAAACCTTCATACACTCATACTGTTTTCACTTTGCCAAGTTATCGGACAACCTGGCCCAAAAATGATGGATTATAAAAGGATAGCAGCATAAGGGAACATTACCGTATTTATCGGGGTGTACAACGCACCGGCCTATAACACGCACCCTCATTTTACCAAGGATATTTGGGTAAAAAAAGTTTTTTTACCCAAATATTCATAAAATGAGGGTGCGTGTGTGTGCATGTGTATACCCCGATACACTGCTTCTCACCCCACAGAGCCCCCAGGAAAGGCAGGGGGAGAGAGTCCGTCGCTGCCTGCTTCTCTCCCCCTGCCTTTACTGGGGTCTAGAGCCCTGCTACCGCCGCTTCTCTCCCCCTGCTATCGGCGCCGCTGCCCCTTCTCTCCCCCTGGCTATCGGTGCCGCTGTCCCATTGCCAGCGCCGATAACCAGGGGGAGAGAAGCGGCGCCGGCAATGGGGCAGCGGCACCGATAGCCAGGGGTAGATAAGGGGCAGCGGCACCCATTGCCGGCGCCGCTGCCCCGTTGCCTCCACCATCCCTAGTTGTATAATTACCTGTTGCCGGGGTCGGGTCCGCGCTGCTTCAGGCCTCCGGTGTGCGTCCCCTGCATCATTGCTATGCGTTGCGAGACGCAATGAAGAGTGACGTCACTCGTTATTGAGACGCGCCATGCAGCGCATAGAAACGACGCAGGGGATGCACACCGGAGGCCTGATGCAGCACTGACCCGACCCCAGCAACAGGTAATTATACAACCGGGAATGGGGGAGGCAATGGGGCAGCGGCGCCGGCAATGGGTGCCGCTTCCTCTTCTTTCCCCCTGTAAGTCGATGCCGCTGCCCCATTGCCGGCACCGTTTCTCTCCCCCTGGCTATCGGCGCCTGGCAATGGGGCAGCGGCACTGATAGCTAGGGGGAGAAAAGGGGCAGCAGCGATTTGTCCTTCTGCACCTATTTTCCAAAACCATGCACTCATACTGTTATCATGTCGCCAAGTTATTAGACTACCTGGCCCAAAAATTATGGATTATAAAAGGGTAGCAGCTTAAGGGAAAATTACCGTATTTATCGGGGTGTACCACGCACCAGCCTATAACACGCACCCTCATTTTACCAAGGATATTTGGGTAAAAAAAGTTTTTACCCAAATATCCTTCATAAAATGAGAGTGCGTGTGTGTGCATGTGTATACACCGATACACTGCTTCTCACCCCACAGAGACCCCAGCAACAGGTAATTATACAACCGGGGATGGGGGAGGCAACGGGGCAACGGGGCAGTGGCGCTGGCAATGGGTGCCGCTTCCTCTTCTTTCCCCCTGTAAGTCGACGCCGCTGCCCCATTGCCGGCACCGTTTCTCTCCCCCTGGCTATCGGCGCCGGCAATGGGGCAGCGGCACTGATAGCCAGGGGAAGAGAAGGGGCAGCAGCGCCGATAGCAGGGGTAACCATCATACACTCATACTGTTTTCACTTTGCCAAGTTATCGGACAACCTGGCATCAAAATTATGGATTATAAAAGGATAGCAGCATAAGGGAAAAATACACATTTTGAACCCAAAAACCCACTTGAGTTTCTAAGTTCAAAATACAGGCCTACCTCCTCCCCTACAGCCTGCCTGTCCATCTCCAAAAATACCCTTTTTTAATAATTATTCACTCTTCATTTGCTTTGGAAAAACAAACAGTTAAGTTGCCATATGCTGCTATCCTTTCATAGATTTGTGCTTCTACACCTATGTTCCCAAACCATCATACACTCATACTGTTTTCACTTTGCCAAGTTATCGGACAACCTGGCCCCAAAATTATGGATTATAAAAGGATAGCAGCATAAGGGAAAAATACACATTTTGAACCCTAAAACCCATTTGCGTTTTTAAGTTCAAAATACAGGCCTACCTCCTCCCCTACAGCCTGCCTGTCCATCTCAAAAAATACCCTTTTAAATAATTATACGCTCCTCCTTTGCATTGAAAAAAAGCAAACAGTAAAGTTGCCAGATGCGGCCATCCTTTCATCCATTTGTCCTTCTGCATCTATTTTCCCAAACCATGCACTCATACTGTTATTATGTCGCCAAGTAATTAGACTACCTGGCCCCAAAATTATGGATTATAAAAGGGTAGCAGCATAAGGAAAAATTGCCGTATTTATCGGGGTGTACCACGCACCGGCCTATAACACGCACCCTCATTTTACCAAGGATATTTGGGTAAAAAAAGTTTTTTACCCAAATATCCTTCATAAAATGAGGGAGCGTGTGTGTGCATGTGTATACCCCGATACACTGCTTCTCACCCCACAGAGCCCCCAGGAAAGGCAGGGGGAGAGAGGCCGTCGCTGCCTGCTTCGCTCCCCCTGCCTTTCCTGGGGTCTAGAGTCCTGCTACCGCCGCTTCTCTCCCCCTGCTATCGGCGCCGCTGCCCCTTCTCCCCCCCTGGCTATCGGTGCCGCTGTCCCATTGCCAGCGCCGATAGCCAGGGGGAGAGAAGCGGCGCCGGCAATGGGGCAACGGCACCGATAGCCAGGGGGGGATAAGGGGCAGTGGCACCCATTGCCGGCGCCGCTGCCCCGTTGCCTACCCCATCCATAGTTGTATAATTACCCGTTGCCGGGGTCGGGTCCGCGCTGCTTCAGGCCTCCGGTGTGCGTCCCCTGCATCATTGCTATGCGTTGCGAGAAGCAATGACGAGTGACGTCACTCGTCATTGCGCCTCGCCATGCAGCGCATAGCAACGACGCAGGGGATGCACACCGGAGACCTGAAGCAGCTCTGACCCGACCCCAGCAACAGGTAATTATACAATCGGGGATGGGGGAGGCAGCGGCGCCGGCAATGGGTGCCGCAGCCCCTTCTTTTTTTCTACCTCCTCCCCTACAGCCTGCCTGTCCATCTCCAAAAATACCCTTTTAATAATTATACGCTCCTCCTTTGCAATTAAAAAAAGCAAACAGTAAAGTTGCCAGATGCGGCCATCCTTTCATCCATTTGTCCTTCTGCATCTATTTTCTCAAACCATGCACTCATACTGTTATTATGTCGCCAAGTAATTAGACTACCTGGCCCAAAAATTATGGATTATAAAAGGATAGCAGCATTAGTGAAAAATACACATTTTGAACCCAAAAACCCATTTGAGTTTTTAAGTTCAAAATACAGGCCTACCTCCTCCCCTACAGCCTGCCTGTCCATCTCCAAAAATACCCTTTTTAATAATTATACGCTCCTCCTTTGCATTGAAAAAAAGCAAACAGTAAAGTTGCCAGATGCGGCCATCCTTTCATCCATTTGTCCTTCTGCATCTATTTTCCCAAACCATGCACTCATACTGTTATTATGTCGCCAAGTAATTAGACTACCTGGCCCAAAAATTATGGATTATAAAAGGACAGCAGCATTAGTGAAAAATACACATTTTGAACCCAAAAACCCATTTGAGTTTTTAAGTTCAAAATACAGGCCTACCTCCTCCCCTACAGCCTGCCTGTCCATCTCCAAAAATACCCTTTTTAATAATTATACGCTCCTCCTTTGCATTGAAAAAAAGCAAACAGTAAAGTTGCCAGATGCGGCCATCCTTTCATCCATTTGTCCTTCTGCATCTATTTTCCCAAACCATGCACTCATACTGTTATTATGTCGCCAAGTAATTAGACTACCTGGCCCAAAAATTATGGATTATAAAAGGATAGCAGCATTAGTGAAAAATACACATTTTGAACCCAAAAACCCATTTGAGTTTTTAAGTTCAAAATACAGGCCTACCTCCTCCCCATCAGCCTGCCTGTCCATCTACAAAAATACCCTTTTTTAATATTTATGCACTCTTCATTTGCTTTGGAAAAACAAACAGTTACGTTGCCATATGCTGCTATCCTTTCATCGATTTGTGCTTCTACACCTATGTTCCCAAACCTTCATACACTCATACTGTTTTCACTTTGCCAAGTTATCGGACAACCTGGCCCAAAAATGATGGATTATAAAAGGATAGCAGCATAAGGGAACATTACCGTATTTATCGGGGTGTACAACGCACCGGCCTATAACACGCACCCTCATTTTACCAAGGATATTTGGGTAAAAAAAGTTTTTTTACCCAAATATCATTCATAAAATGAGGGTGCGTGTGTGTGCATGTGTATACCCCGATACACTGCTTCTCACCCCACAGAGCCCCCAGGAAAGGCAGGGGGAGAGAGTCCGTCGCTGCCTGCTTCTCTCCCCCTGCCTTTACTGGGGTCTAGAGCCCTGCTACCGCCGCTTCTCTCCCCCTGCTATCGGCGCCGCTGCCCCTTCTCTCCCCCTGGCTATCGGTGCCGCTGTCCCATTGCCAGCGCCGATAACCAGGGGGAGAGAAGCGGCGCCGGCAATGGGGCAGCGGCACCGATAGCCAGGAGTAGATAAGGGGCAGCGGCACCCATTGCCGGCGCCGCTGCCCCGTTGCCTCCACCATCCCTAGTTGTATAATTACCTGTTGCCGGGGTCGGGTCCGCGCTGCTTCAGGCCTCCGGTGTGCGTCCCCTGCATCATTGCTATGCGTTGCGAGACGCAATGAAGAGTGACGTCACTCGTCATTGAGACGCGCCATGCAGCGCATAGAAACGACGCAGGGGATGCACACCGGAGGCCTGATGCAGCACTGACCCGACCCCAGCAACAGGTAATTATACAACCGGGAATGGGGGAGGCAATGGGGCAACGGGGCAGCGGCGCCGGCAATGGGTGCCGCTTCCTCTTCTTTCCCCCTGTAAGTCGACGCCGCTGCCCCATTGCCGGCACCGTTTCTCTCCCCCTGGCTATCGGCGCCGGCAATGGGGCAGCGGCACTGATAGCTAGGGGGAGAAAAGGGGCAGCAGCGATTTGTCCTTCTGCACCTATTTTCCAAAACCATGCACTCATACTGTTATCATGTCGCCAAGTTATTAGACTACCTGGCCCAAAAATTATGGATTATAAAAGGGTAGCAGCTTAAGGGAAAATTACCGTATTTATCGGGGTGTACCACGCACCAGCCTATAACACGCACCCTCATTTTACCAAGGATATTTGGGTAAAAAAAGTTTTTGCCCAAATACCCTTCATAAAATGAGGGTGCGTGTGTGTGCATGTGTATACACCGATACACTGCTTCTCACCCCACAGAGCCCCCAGCAACAGGTAATTATACAATCGGGGATGGGGGAGGCAACGGGGCAACGGGGCAGTGGCGCCGGCAATGGGTGCCGCTTCCTCTTCTTTCCCCCTGTAAGTCGACGCCGCTGCCCCATTGCCGGCACCGTTTCTCTCCCCCTGGCTATCGGCGCCGGCAATGGGGCAGCGGCACTGATAGCCAGGGGGAGAGAAGGGGCAGCAGCGCCGATAGCAGGGGTAACCATCATACACTCATACTGTTTTCACTTTGCCAAGTTATAGGACAACCTGGCATCAAAATTATGGATTATAAAAGGATAGCAGCATAAGGGAAAAATACACATTTTGAACCCAAAAACCCACTTGAGTTTCTAAGTTCAAAATACAGGCCTACCTCCTCCCCTACAGCCTGCCTGTCCATCTCCAAAAATACCCTTTTTTAATAATTATGCACTCTTCATTTGCTTTGGAAAAACAAACAGTTAAGTTGCCATATGCTGCTATCCTTTCATAAATTTGTGCTTCTACACCTATGTTCCCAAACCATCATACACTCATACTGTTTTCACTTTGCCAAGTTATCGGACAACCTGGCCCCAAAATTATGGATTATAAAAGGATAGCAGCATAAGGGAAAAATACACATTTTGAACCCAAAAACCCATTTGAGTTTTTAAGTTCAAAATACAGGCCTACCTCCTCCCCTACAGCCTGCCTGTCCATCTCCAAAAATACCCTTTTTAATAATTATACGCTCCTCCTTTGCATTGAAAAAAAGCAAACAGTAAAGTTGCCAGATGCGGCCATCCTTTCATCCATTTGTCCTTCTGCATCTATTTTCCCAAATCATGCACTCATACTGTTATTATGTCGCCAAGTAATTAGACTACCTGGCCCAAAAATTATTGATTATAAAAGGGTAGCAGCATAAGGGAACATTACCGTATTTATCGGGGTGTACAACGCACCGGCCTATAACACGCACCCTCATTTTACCAAGGATATTTGGGTAAAAAAAGTTTTTTTACCCAAATATCATTCATAAAATGAGGGTGCGTGTGTGTGCATGTGTATACCCCGATACACTGCTTCTCACCCCACAGAGCCCCCAGAAAAGGCAGGGGGAGAGAGTCCGTCGCTGCCTGCTTCTCTCCTCCTGCCTTTCCTGGGGTCTAGAGCCCTGCTACCGCCGCTTCTCTCCCCCTGCTATCGGCGCCGCTGCCCCTTCTCTCCCCCTGGCTATCGGTGCCGCTGTCCCATTGCCAGCGCCGATAGCCAGGGGGAGAGAAGCGGCGCCGGCAATGGGGCAGCGGCACCGATAGCCAGGGGTAGATAAGGGGCAGCGGCACCCATTGCCGGCGCCGCTGCCCCGTTGCCTCCCCCATCCCTAGTTGTATAATTACCTGTTGCCGGGGTCGGGTCCGCGCTGCTTCAGGCCTCCGATGTGCGTCCCCTGCATCATTGCTATGCGTTGCGAGACGCAATGAAGAGTGACGTCACTCGTCATTGAGCCGCGCCATGCAGCGCATAGAAACAACGCAGGGGATGCACACCGGAGGCCTGATGAAGCACTGACCCGAACCCAGCAACAGGTAATTATACAACCGGGAATGGGGGGGGCAACGGGGCAACGGGGCAGCGGCACTGGCAATGGGTGCCGCTGCCCCTTCTTTCCCCCTGTCTGTCGACGCCGCTGTCCCATTGCCGGCGCCGTTTCTCTCCCCCTGGCTATCGGCGCCGGCAATGGGGCAGCGGCACTGATAGCTAGGGGGAGAAAAGGGGCAGCAGCGATTTGTCCTTCTGTACCTATTTTCCAAAACCATGCACTCATACTGTTATCATGTCGCCAAGTTATTAGACTACCTGGCCCAAAAATTATGGATTATAAAAGGGTAGCAGCTTAAGGGAAAATTACCGTATTTATCGGGGTGTACCACGCACCAGCCTATAACACGCACCCTCATTTTACCAAGGATATTTGGGTAAAAAAAGTTTTTACCCAAATATCCTTCATAAAATGAGGGTGCGTGTGTGTGCATGTGTATACACCGATACACTGCTTCTCACCCCACAGAGCCCCCAGCAACAGGTGATTATACAACCGGGGATGGGGGAGGCAACGGGGCAACGGGGCAGCGGCGCCAGCAATGGGTGCCGCTTCCTCTTCTTTCCCCCTGTAAGTCGACGCCGCTGCCCCATTGCCGGCACCGTTTCTCTCCCCCTGGCTATCGGCGCCGGAAATGGGGCAGCGGCACTGATAGCCAGGGGGAGAGAAGGGGCAGCAGCGCCGATAGCAGGGGTAACCATCATACACTCATACTGTTTTCACTTTGCCAAGTTATCGGACAACCTGGCATCAAAATTATGGAATATAAAAGGATAGCAGCATAAAGGAAAAATACACATTTTGAACCCAAAAACCCACTTGAGTTTCTAAGTTCAAAATACAGGCCTACCTCCTCCCCATCAGCCTGCCTGTCCATCTCCAAAAATACCCTTTTTTAATAATTATGCACTCTTCATTTGCTTTGGAAAAACAAACAGTTAAGTTGCCATATGCTGCTATCCTTTCATTGATTTGTGCTTCTACACCTATGTTCCCAAACCATCATACACTCATACTGTTTTCACTTTGCCAAGTTATCGGACAACCTGGCCCCAAAATTATGGATTATAAAAGGATAGCAGCATAAGGGAAAAATACACATTTTGAACCCAAAAACCCATTTGAGTTTTTAAGTTCAAAATACAGGCCTACCTCCTCCCCTACAGCCTGCCTGTCCATCTCCAAAAATACCCTTTTTAATAATTATACGCTCCTCCTTTGCATTGAAAAAAAGCAAACAGTAAAGTTTCCAGATGCGGCCATCCTTTCATCCATTTGTCCTTCTGCATCTATTTTCCCAAATCATGCACTCATACTGTTATTATGTCGCCAAGTAATTAGACTACCAGGCCCAAAAATTATGGATTATAAAAGGATAGCAGCATTAGTGAAAAATACACATTTTGAACCCAAAAACCCATTTGAGTTTTAAGTTCAAAATACAGGCCTACCTCCTCCCCATCAGCCTGCCTGTCCATCTCCAGAAATACCCTTTTTTAATAATTATGCACTCTTCATTTGCTTTGGAAAAACAAACAGTTAAGTTGCCATATGCTGCTATCCTTTCATCGATTTGTGCTTCTACACCTATGTTCCCAAACCATCATACACTCATACTGTTTTCACTTTGCCAAGTTATCGGACAACCTGGCCCCAAAATTATGGATTATAAAAGGATAGCAGCATAAGGGAAAAATACACATTTTGAACCCAAAAACCCATTTGAGTTTTTAAGTTCAAAATACAGGCCTATCTCCTCCCCATCAGCCTGCCTGTCCATCTCCAAAAATACCCTTTTTTAATAATTATGCACTCTTCATTTGCTTTGGAAAAACAAACAGTTAAGTTGCCATATGCTGCTATGCTTTCATCGATTTGTGCTTCTACACCTATGTTCCCAAACCATCATACACTCATACTGTTTTCACTTTGCCAAGTTATCGGACAACCTGGCCCCAAATTATGGATTATAAAAGGATAGCAGCATAAGGGAAAAATACACATTTTGAACCCAAAAACCCATTTGAGTTTTTAAGTTCAAAATACAGGCCTACCTCCTCCCCTACAGCCTGCCTGTCCATCTCCAAAAATACCCTTTTCAATAATTATTTGCTCCTCCTTTGCATTGAAAAAAAGCAAACAGTAAAGTTCCCAGATGCGGCCATCCTTTCATATATTTGCCCTTCTGCATCTATTTTCCCAAACCATGCACTCATACTGTTATTATGTCGCCAAGTAATTAGACTACCTGGCCCAAAAATGATGGATTATAAAAGGGTAGCAGCATAAGGGAACATTACCAGATTTCTCGGGGTGTACCACGCACCGGCCTATAACACGCACCCTCATTTTACCAAGGATATTTGGTAAAAAAAGTTTTTTACCCAAATATCCTTCATAAAATGAGGGAGCGTGTGTGTACATGTGTATACCCCGATACACTGCTTCTCACCCCACAGAGCCCCCAGGAAAGGCAGGAGGAGAGAGGCCGTCACTGCCTGCTTCTCTTCCCCTGCCTTTCCTGGGGTCTAGAGTCCTGCTACCGCCGCTTCTCTCCCCCTGCTATCGGCGCCGCTGCCCCTTCTCTCCCCATGGCTATCGGTGCCGCTGTCCAATTGCCAGCGCCGATAGCCAGGGGGAGAGAAGCGGCGCCGGCAATGGGGCAGCGGCACCGATAGCCAGGGGGAGATAAGGGGCAGCGGCACCCATTGCCGGCGCCGCTGCCCCGTTGCCTCCCCCATTCCTAGTTGTATAATTACCTGTTGCCGGTGTCGGGTGCGCGCTGCTTCAGGCCTCCGGTGTGCGTCCCCTGCATCATTGCTATGCGTTGCGAGACGCAATGACGAGTGACGTCACTCGTCATTGCGCCTCGCCATGCAGTGCATAGCTCCTCCTTTGCATTGAAAAAAGCAAACAGTAAAGTTGCCAGATGCGGCCATCCTTTCATCCATTTGTCCTTCTGCATCTATTTTCCCAAACCATGCACTCATACTGTTATTATGTCGCCAAGTAATTAGACTACCAGGCCCAAAAATTATGGATTATCAAAGGATAGCAGAATTAGTGAAAAATGCACATTTTGAACCCAAAAACCCATTTGAGTTTTTAAGTTCAAAATACAGGCCTACCTCCTCCCCTACAGCCTGCCTGTCCATCTTCAAAAATACCCTTTTTAATAATTATACGCTCCTCCTTTGCATTGAAAAAAAGCAAACAGTAAAGTTGCCAGATGCGGCCATCCTTTCATCCATTTGTCCTTCTGCATCTATTTTCCCAAACAATGCACTCATACTGTTATTATGTCGCCAAGTAATTAGACTACCTGGCCCAAAAATTATGGATTATAAAAGGGTAGCAGCATAAGGAAAAAATCGCCGTATTTATCGGGGTGTACCACGCACCGGCCTATAACACGCACCCTCATTTTACCAAGGATATTTGGGTAAAAAAAGTTTTTTACCCAAATATCCTTCATAAAATGAGGGTGCGTGTGTGTGCGCATGTGTATACCCCGATACACTGCTTCTCACCCCACAGAGTCCCCAGGAAAAGCAGGGGAAGAGAGGCCGTCGCTGCCTGCTTCTCTCCCCCTGCCTTTCCTGGGGTCTAGAGCCCTGCTACCGCCGCTTCTCTCCCCCTGCTATCGGCGCCACTGTCCCTTCTCTCCCCCTGGCTATCGGTGCCGCTGTCCCATTGCCAGCGCCGATAGCCAGGGGGAGAGAAGCGGCGCAGGCAATGGGGCAACGGCACCGATAGCCAGAGAGGGATAAGGGGCAGCGCCGCTGCCCCGTTGCCTCCCCCATCCCTAGTTGTATAATTACCTGTTGCCGGGGTGGGGTCCGCGCTGCTTCAGGCCTCCGGTGTGCGTCCCCTGCATCATTGCTATGCGTTGCGAGACGCAATGACGAGTGACGTCTCTCGTCATTGCGCCGCGCCATGCAAAGCATAGCAACGACGCAGGGGATGCACACCGGAGGCCTGAAGCAGCACTGACCCGACCCCAGCAACAGGTAATTATACAACCGGGGATGGGGGAGGCAACGGGGCAGCGGCGCCGGCAATGGGTGCCGCTGCCCCTTCTTTCCCCCTGTCTGTCGACGCCTTTGCCCCATTGCCGGCGCCGTTTCTCTCCCCCTGGCTATCGGTGCCAGCAATGGGGCAGCGGCACTGATAGCCAGGGGGAGAGAAGGGGCAGCAGAGCAGATAGCAGGGGTAACCATCATACACTCATACTGTTTTCACTTTGCCAAGTTATCGGACAACCTGGCCCCAAAATTATGGATTATAAAAGGATAGCAGCATAAGGGAAAAATACACATTTTGAACCCAAAAACCCATTTGAGTTTTTAAGTTCAAAATACAGGCCTATCTCCTCCCCATCAGCCTGCCTGTCCATCTCCAAAAATACCCTTTTTTAATAATTATGCACTCTTCATTTGCTTTGGAAAAACAAACAGTTAAGTTGCCATATGCTGCTATGCTTTCATCGATTTGTGCTTCTACACCTATGTTCCCAAACCATCATACACTCATACTGTTTTCACTTTGCCAAGTTATCGGACAACCTGGCCCCAAATTATGGATTATAAAAGGATAGCAGCATAAGGGAAAAATACACATTTTGAACCCAAAAACCCATGTGAGTTTTTAAGTTCAAAATACAGGCCTACCTCCTCCCCTACAGCCTGCCTGTCCATCTCCAAAAATACCCTTTTTTAATAATTATGCACTCTTCATTTGCTTTGGAAAAACAAACAGTTAAGTTGCCATATGCTGCTATCCTTTCATCGATTTGTGCTTCTACACCTATGTTCCCAAACCATCATACACTCATACTGTTTTCACTTTGCCAAGTTATCGGACAACCTGGCCCCAAAATTATGGATTATAAAAGGATAGCAGCATAAGGGAAAAATACACATTTTTAACCCAAAAACCCATTTGAGTTTTTAAGTTCAAAATACAGGCCTACCTCCTCCCCTACAGCCTGCCTGTCCATCTCCAAAAATACCCTTTTTAATAATTATACGCTCCTCCTTTGCATTGAAAAAAAGCAAACAGTAAAGTTGCCAGATGCGGCCATTCCTTCATCCATTTGTCCTTCTGCATCTATTTTCCCAAACCATGCACTCATACTGTTATTATGTCGCCAAGTAATTAGACTACCTGGCCCAAACATTATGAATTATAAAAGGATAGCAGCATTAGTGAAAAAAACACATTTTGAACCCGAAAACCCATTTGAGTTTTTAAGTTCAAAATACAGGCCTACCTCCTCCCCTACAGCCTGCCTGTCCATCTCCAAAAATACGATTTTTAATAATTATACGCCTCTCCTTTGCATTGAAAAAAAGCAAACAGTAAAGTTGCCAGATGCGGCCATCCTTTCATCCATTTGTCCTTCTGCATCTATTTTCCCAAACCATGCACTCATACTGTTATTATGTCGCCAAGTAATTAGACTACCTTGCCCAAAAATTATGGATTATAAAAGGATAGCAGCATTAGTGAAAAAAACACATTTTGAACCCAAAAACCCATTTGAGTTTTTAAGTTCAAAATACAGGCCTACCTCCTCCCCTACAGCCTGCCTGTCTATCTCCAAAAATACCATTTTTAATAATTATACGCTCCTCCTTTGCATTGAAAAAAAGCAAACAGTAAAGTTGCCAGATGCGGCCATCCTTTCATCCATTTGTCCTTCTGCATCTATTTTCCCAAACCATGCACTCATACTGTTATTATGTCGCCAAGTAATTAGACTACCTTGCCCAAAAATTATGGATTATAAAAGGATAGCAGCATTAGTGAAAAAAACACATTTTGAACCCAAAAACCCATTTGAGTTTTTAAGTTCAAAATACAGGCCTACCTCCTCCCCTACAGCCTGCCTGTCCATCTCCAAAAATACCATTTTTAATAATTATACGCTCCTCCTTTGCATTGAAAAAAAGCAAACAGTAAAGTTGCCAGATGCGGCCATCCTTTCATCCATTTGTCCTTCTGCATCTATTTTCCCAAACCATGCACTCATACTGTTATTATGTCGCCAAGTAATTAGACTACCTGGCCCAAAAATTATGGTTTATAAAAGGATAGCAGCATTAGTGAACTATACACATTTTGAACCCAAAAACCCATTTGAGTTTTTAAGTTCAAAATACAGGCCTACCTCCTCCCCTACAGCCTGCCTGTCCATCTCCAAAAATACCCTTTTTAATAATTATACGCTCCTCCTTTGCATTGAAAAAAAGCAAACAGTAAAGTTGCCAGATGCGGCCATCCTTT
The DNA here is from genome assembly GCF_029499605.1 of Hyla sarda. Taxonomy (NCBI): domain Eukaryota; kingdom Metazoa; phylum Chordata; class Amphibia; order Anura; family Hylidae; genus Hyla; species Hyla sarda. The sequence continues at coordinate 74,280,682 of NC_079199.1, read as the reverse complement.
CATCCATTTGTCCTTCTGCATCTATTTTCCCAAACCATGCACTCATACTGTTATTATGTCGCCAAGTAATTAGACTACCTGGCCCAAAAATTATGGATTATAAAAGGGTAGCAGCATAAGGGAACATTACCGTATTTATCGGGGTGTACATCGCACCGGCCTTTAACACGCACCCTCATTTTACCAAGGATATTTGGGTAAAAAAAGTTTTTACCCAAATATCCTTCATAAAATGAGGGTGCGTGTGTGTGCATGTGTGTACCCCGATACACTGCTTCTCAACCCACAGAGCCCCCAGGAAAGGCAGGGGGAGAGAGGCCGTCGCTGCCTGCTTCTCTCCCCCTGCCTTTCCTGGGGTCTAGAGCCCTGCTACCGCCGCTTCTCTCCCCCTGCTATCGGCACCGCTGCCCCTTCTCTCCCCCTGGCTATCGGTGCCGCTGTCCCATTGCCAGCGCCGATAGTCAGGGGGAGAGAAGCGGCGCCGGTAATGGGGCAACGGCACCGATAGCCAGGGGGGCATAAGGGGCAGCGGCACCCATTGCCGGCGCCGCTGCCCCGTTGCCTCCCCCATCCCTAGTTGTATAATTACCTGTTGTCGGGGTCGGGTCCGAGCTGCTTCAGGCCTCTGTTGTGCGTCCCCTGCATCATTGCTATGCGTTGCGAGACGCAATGACGAGTGAAGTCTCTCGTCATTGCGCCGCGCCATGCAAAGCATAGCAACGACGCAGGGAATGCACACCGGAGGCCTGAAGCAGCGCTGACCCGACCCCAGCAACAGGTAATTATACAACCGGGGATGGGGGAGGCAACGGGGCAGCGACGCCGGCAATGGGTGCCGCTGCCCCTTCTTTCCCCCTGTCTGTCGACATCGCTGCCCCATTGCCTGCGCCGTTTCTCTCCCCCTGGCTATCGGTGCCGGCAATGGGGCAGCTGCACTGATAGCCAGGGGGAGAGAAGGGGCAGCAGCGCCGATAGCAGGGGTAACCATCATACACTCATACTGTTTTCACTTTGCATAGTTATCGGACAACCTGGCCCCAAAATTATGGATTATAAAAGGATAGCAGCATTAGTGAAAAATACACATTTTGAACCCAAAAACCCATTTGAGTTTTTAAGTTCAAAATACAGGCCTGCCTCCTCCCCTACAGCCTGCCTGTCCATCTCCAAAAATACCCTTTTAAATAATTATACGCTCCTCCTTTGCATTGAAAAAAAGCAAACAGTAAAGTTGCCAGATGCGGCCATCCTTTAATCCATTTGTCCTTCTGCATCTATTTTCCCAAACCATGCACTCATACTGTTATTATGTCGCCTAGTAATTAGACTACCTGGCCCAAACATTATGAATTATAAAAGGATAGCAGCATTAGTGAAAAAAACACATTTTGAACCCAAAAACCCATTTGAGTTTTTAAGTTCAAAATACAGGCCTACCTCCTCCCCTACAGCCTGCCTGTCCATCTCCAAAAATAGCCTTTTAATAATTATACGCTCCTCCTTTGCATTGAAAAAAAGCAAACAGTAAAGTTGCCAGATGCGGCCATCCTTTCATCCATTTGTCCTTCTGCATCTATTTTCCCAAACCACGCACTCATACTGTTATTATGTCGCCAAGTAATTAGACTACCTTGCACAAAAATTATGGATTATAAAAGGATAGCAGCATTAGTGAAAAATACACATTTTGAACCCAAAAACCCATTTGAGTTTTTAAGTTCAAAATACAGGCCTACGTCCTCCCCTACAGCCTGCCTGTCCATCTCCAAAAATACCCTTTTAATAATTATACGCTCCTCCTTTGCATTGAAAAAAAGCAAACAGTAAAGTTGCCAGATGCGGCCATCCTTTCATCCATTTGTCCTTCTGCATCTATTTTCCCAAACCATGCACTCATACTGTTATTATGTCGCCAAGTAATTAGACTACCTGGCCCAAAAATTATCGATTATAAAAGGATAGCAGCATAAGGGAAAAATACATATTTTGAACCCAAAAACCCATTTGAGTTTTTAAGTTCAAAATACAGGCCTACCTCCTCCCCATCAGCCTGCCTGTCCATCTCCAAAAATACCCTTTTTTAATAATTATGCACTCTTCATTTGCTTTGGAAAAACAAACAGTTAAGTTGCCATATGCTGCTATCCTTTCATCGATTTGTGCTTCTACACCTATGTTCCCAAACCATCATACACTCATACTGTTTTCACTTTGCCAAGTTATCGGACAACCTGGCCCCAAAATTATGGATTATAAAAGGATAGCAGCATAAGGGAAAAATACACATTTTGAACTCAAAAACCCATTTGAGTTTTTAAGTTCAAAATACAGGCCTACCTCCTCCCCTACAGCCTGCCTGTCCATCTCCAAAAATAGCCTTTTAATAATTATACGCTCCTCCTTTGCATTAAAAAAAAGCAAACAGTAAAGTTGCCAGATGCGGCCATCCTTTCATCCATTTGTCCTTCTGCATCTATTTTCCCAAACCACGCACTCATACTGTTATTATGTCGCCAAGTAATTAGACTACCTGGGCCAAAAATTATGGATTATAAAAGGATAGCAGCATAAGGGAAAAATACACATTTTGAACCCAAAAACCCATTTGAGTTTTTAAGTTCAAAATACAGGCCTACCTCCTCCCCTACAGCCTGCCTGTCCATCTCCAAAAATACCCTTTTTAATAATTATACGCTCCTCCTTTGCATTGAAAAAAAGCAAACAGTAAAGTTGCCAGATGCGGCCATCCTTTCATCCATTTGTCCTTCTGCATCTATTTTCCCAAACCATGCACTCATACTGTTATTATGTCGCCAAGTAATTAGACTACCTTGCCCAAAAATTATGGATTATAAAAGGATAGCAGCATTAGTGAAAAATACACATTTTGAACCCAAAAACCCATTTGAGTTTTTAAGTTCAAAATACAGGACTACCTCCTCCCCTACAGCCTGCCTGTCCATCTCCAAAAATACCCTTTTTAATAATTATACGCTCCTCCTTTGCATTGAAAAAAAGCAAACAGTAAAGTTGCCAGATGCGGCCATCCTTTCATCCATTTGTCCTTCTGCATCTATTTTCCCAAACCATGCACTAATACTGTTATTATGTCGCCAAGTAATTAGACTACCTGGCCCAAAAATTATGGATTATAAAAGGGTAGCAGCATAAGGGAACATTACCGTATTTATCGGGGTGTACCACGCATCCGCCTATAACACACACCCTCATTTTATCAAGGATATTTGGGTAAAATAATTTTTTTACCCAAATATCCTTCATAAAATGAGGGTGCGTGTGTGTGCATGTGTATACCCCGATACACTGCTTCTCACCCCACAGAGCCCCCAGGAAAGGCAGGGGGAGAGAGGCCGTCGCTGCCTGCTTCTCTCCCCCTGCCTTTCCTGGGGTCTAGAGCCCTGCTACCGCCTCTTCTCTCCCCCCGCTATCGGCGCCGCTGCCCCTTCTCTCCCCCTGGCTATCGGTGCCGCTGTCCCATTGCCAGCGCCGATAGCCAGGGGGAGAGAAGCGGTGTCGGCAATGGGGCAGCTGCACCGATAGCCAGGGGGAGATAAGGGGCAGTGGCACCCATTGCCGTCGCCGCTGCCCCGTTGCCTCCCCCATCCCTAGTTGTATAATTACCTGTTGCCGGGGTCGGGTCCGCGCTGCTTCAGGCCTCCGGTGTGCGTCCCCTACATCAGTGCTATGCGTTGCGAGACGCAATGACAAGTGATGTCACTCGTCATTGCGCCGCGCCATGCAGCGCATAGCAACGACGCAGGGGATGCACCCCGGAGTCCTGAAGCAGCTCTGACCCGACCCCAGCAACAGGTAATTATACAACCGGGGATGGGGGAGGCAACAGGGAAGCGGCGCCGGCAATGGGTGCCGCTGCCCCTTCTTTCTTTCTTTCTACCTCCTCCCCTACAGCCTGCCTGTCCATCTCCAAAAATACCCTTTTTAATAATTATACGCTCCTCCTTTGCATTGAAAAAAAGCAAACAGTAAAGGTGCCAGATGCGGCCATCCTTTCATCCATTTGTCCTTCTGCATCTATTTTCCCAAACCATGCACTCATACTGTTATTATGTCGCCAAGTAATTAGACTACCTGGCCCAAAAATTATGGATTATAAAAGGATAGCAGCATAAGGGAAAAATACATATTTTGAACCAAAAAACCCATTTGAGTTTTTAAGTTCAAAATACAGGCCTACCTCCTCCCCATCAGCCTGCCTGTCCATCTCCAAAAATACCCTTTTTTAATAATTATGCACTCTTCATTTGCTTTGGAAAAACAAACAGTTAAGTTACCATATGCTGCTATCCTTTCATCGATTTGTGCTTCTACACCTATGCTCCCAAACCAACATACACTCATACTGTTTTCACTTTGCCAAGTTATCGGACAACCTGGCCCCAAAATTATGGATTATAAAAGGATAGCAGCATAAGGGAAAAATACACATTTTGAACCCAAAAACCCATTTGAGTTTTTAAGTTCAAAATACAGGCCTACCTCCTCCCCTACAGCCTGCCTGTCCATCTCCAAAAATAGCCTTTTAATAATTATACGCTCCTCCTTTGCATTGAAAAAAAGCAAACAGTAAAGTTGCCAGATGCGGCCATCCTTTCATCCATTTGTCCTTCTGCATCTATTTTCCCAAACCACGCACTCATACTGTTATTATGTAGCCAAGTAATTAGACTACCTGGCCCAAAAATGATGGATTATAAAAGGATAGCAGCATAAGGGAAAAATACACATTTTGAACGCAAAAAACCCATTTGAGTTTTTAAGTTCAAAATACAGGCCTACCTCCTCCCCTACAGCCTGCCTGTCCATCTCCAAAAATACCCTTTTTAATAATTATACGCTCCTCCTTTGCATTGAAAAAAAGCAAACAGTAAAGTTGCCAGATGCGGCCATCCTTTCATCCATTTGTCCTTCTGCATCTATTTTCCCAAACCATGCACTCATACTGTTATTATGTCGCCAAGTAATTAGACTACCTTGCCCAAAAATTATGGATTATAAAAGGATAGCAGCATTAGTGAAAAATACACATTTTGAACCCAAAAACCCATTTGAGTTTTTAAGTTCAAAATACAGGCCTACCTCCTCCCCTACAGCATGTCTGTCCATCTCCAAAAATACCCTTTTTAATAATTATACGCTCCTCCTTTGCATTGAAAAAAAGCAAACAGTAAAGTTGCCAGATGCGGCCATTCCTTCATCCATTTGTCCTTCTGCATCTATTTTCCCAAACCATGCACTCATACTGTTATTATGTCGCCAAGTAATTAGACTACCTGGCCCAAACATTATGAATTATAAAAGGATAGCAGCATTAGTGAAAAAAACACATTTTGAACCCGAAAACCCATTTGAGTTTTTAAGTTCAAAATACAGGCCTACCTCCTCCCCTACAGCCTGCCTGTCCATCTCCAAAAATACGATTTTTAATAATTATACGCCTCTCCTTTGCATTGAAAAAAAGCAAACAGTAAAGTTGCCAGATGCGGCCATCCTTTCATCCATTTGTCCTTCTGCATCTATTTTCCCAAACCATGCACTCATACTGTTATTATGTCACCAAGTAATTAGACCACCTTGCCCAAAAATTATGGATTATAAAAGGATAGCAGCATTAGTGAAAAAAACACATTTTGAACCCAAAAACCCATTTGAGTTTTTAAGTTCAAAATACAGGCCTACCTCCTCCCCTACAGCCTGCCTGTCCATCTCCAAAAATACCATTTTTAATAATTATACGCTCCTCCTTTGCATTGAAAAAAAGCAAAAAGTAAAGTTGCCAGATGCGGCCATCCTTTCATCCATTTGTCCTTCTGCATCTATTTTCCCAAACCATGCACTCATACTGTTATTATGTCGCCAAGTAATTAGACTACCTGGCCCAAAAATTATGGTTTATAAAAGGATAGCAGCATTAGTGAAAAATACACATTTTGAACCCAAAAACCCATTTGAGTTTTTAAGTTCAAAATACAGGCCTACCTCCTCCCCTACAGCCTGCCTGTCCATCTCCAAAAATACCCTTTTTAATAATTATACGCTCCTCCTTTGCATTGAAAAAAAGCAAACAGTAAAGTAGCCAGATGCGGCCATCCTTTCATCCATTTGTCCTTCTGCATCTATTTTCCCAAACCATGCACTCATACTGTTATTATGTCGCCAAGTAATTGGACTACCTGGCCCAAAAATTATGGATTATAAAAGGGTAGCAGCATAAGGGAAAATTACCTTATTTATCGGGGTGTACCACGCACCGGCTTATAACACGCACCCTCATTTTACCAAGGATATTTGGGTAAAAAAAGTTTTTTACCCAAATATCCTTCATAAAATGAGGGTGCGTGTGTGTGCGCATGTGTATACCCCGATACACTGCTTCTCACCCCACAGAGTCCCCAGGAAAAGCAGGGGAAGAGAGGCCGTCGCTGCCTGCTTCTCTCCCCCTGCCTTTCCTGGGGTCTAGAGCCCTGCTACCGCCGCTTCTCTCCCCCTGCTATCGGCGCCACTGTCCCTTCTCTCCCCCTGGCTATCGGTGCCGCTGTCCCATTGCCAGCGCCGATAGCCAGGGGGAGAGAAGCGGCGCAGGCAATGGGGCAACGGCACCGATAGCCAGAGAGGGATAAGGGGCAGCGCCGCTGCCCCGTTGCCTCCCCCATCCCTAGTTGTATAATTACCTGTTGCCGGGGTGGGGTCCGCGCTGCTTCAGGCCTCCGGTGTGCGTCCCCTGCATCATTGCTATGCGTTGCGAGACGCAATGACGAGTGACGTCTCTCGTCATTGCGCCGCGCCATGCAAAGCATAGCAACGACGCAGGGGATGCACACCGGAGGCCTGAAGCAGCACTGACCCGACCCCAGCAACAGGTAATTATACAACCGGGGATGGGGGAGGCAACGGGGCAGCGGCGCCGGCAATGGGTGCCGCTGCCCCTTCTTTCCCCCTGTCTGTCGACGCCTTTGCCCCATTGCCGGCGCCGTTTCTCTCCCCCTGGCTATCGGTGCCAGCAATGGGGCAGCGGCACTGATAGCCAGGGGGAGAGAAGGGGCAGCAGAGCAGATAGCAGGGGTAACCATCATACACTCATACTGTTTTCACTTTGCCAAGTTATCGGACAACCTGGCCCCAAAATTATGGATTATAAAAGGATAGCAGCATAAGGGAAAAATACACATTTTGAACCCAAAAACCCATTTGAGTTTTTAAGTTCAAAATACAGGCCTATCTCCTCCCCATCAGCCTGCCTGTCCATCTCCAAAAATACCCTTTTTTAATAATTATGCACTCTTCATTTGCTTTGGAAAAACAAACAGTTAAGTTGCCATATGCTGCTATGCTTTCATCGATTTGTGCTTCTACACCTATGTTCCCAAACCATCATACACTCATACTGTTTTCACTTTGCCAAGTTATCGGACAACCTGGCCCCAAATTATGGATTATAAAAGGATAGCAGCATAAGGGAAAAATACACATTTTGAACCCAAAAACCCATGTGAGTTTTTAAGTTCAAAATACAGGCCTACCTCCTCCCCTACAGCCTGCCTGTCCATCTCCAAAAATACCCTTTTTTAATAATTATGCACTCTTCATTTGCTTTGGAAAAACAAACAGTTAAGTTGCCATATGCTGCTATCCTTTCATCGATTTGTGCTTCTACACCTATGTTCCCAAACCATCATACACTCATACTGTTTTCACTTTGCCAAGTTATCGGACAACCTGGCCCCAAAATTATGGATTATAAAAGGATAGCAGCATAAGGGAAAAATACACATTTTTAACCCAAAAACCCATTTGAGTTTTTAAGTTCAAAATACAGGCCTACCTCCTCCCCTACAGCCTGCCTGTCCATCTCCAAAAATACCCTTTTTAATAATTATACGCTCCTCCTTTGCATTGAAAAAAAGCAAACAGTAAAGTTGCCAGATGCGGCCATTCCTTCATCCATTTGTCCTTCTGCATCTATTTTCCCAAACCATGCACTCATACTGTTATTATGTCGCCAAGTAATTAGACTACCTGGCCCAAACATTATGAATTATAAAAGGATAGCAGCATTAGTGAAAAAAACACATTTTGAACCCGAAAACCCATTTGAGTTTTTAAGTTCAAAATACAGGCCTACCTCCTCCCCTACAGCCTGCCTGTCCATCTCCAAAAATACGATTTTTAATAATTATACGCCTCTCCTTTGCATTGAAAAAAAGCAAACAGTAAAGTTGCCAGATGCGGCCATCCTTTCATCCATTTGTCCTTCTGCATCTATTTTCCCAAACCATGCACTCATACTGTTATTATGTCGCCAAGTAATTAGACTACCTTGCCCAAAAATTATGGATTATAAAAGGATAGCAGCATTAGTGAAAAAAACACATTTTGAACCCAAAAACCCATTTGAGTTTTTAAGTTCAAAATACAGGCCTACCTCCTCCCCTACAGCCTGCCTGTCTATCTCCAAAAATACCATTTTTAATAATTATACGCTCCTCCTTTGCATTGAAAAAAAGCAAACAGTAAAGTTGCCAGATGCGGCCATCCTTTCATCCATTTGTCCTTCTGCATCTATTTTCCCAAACCATGCACTCATACTGTTATTATGTCGCCAAGTAATTAGACTACCTTGCCCAAAAATTATGGATTATAAAAGGATAGCAGCATTAGTGAAAAAAACACATTTTGAACCCAAAAACCCATTTGAGTTTTTAAGTTCAAAATACAGGCCTACCTCCTCCCCTACAGCCTGCCTGTCCATCTCCAAAAATACCATTTTTAATAATTATACGCTCCTCCTTTGCATTGAAAAAAAGCAAACAGTAAAGTTGCCAGATGCGGCCATCCTTTCATCCATTTGTCCTTCTGCATCTATTTTCCCAAACCATGCACTCATACTGTTATTATGTCGCCAAGTAATTAGACTACCTGGCCCAAAAATTATGGTTTATAAAAGGATAGCAGCATTAGTGAACTATACACATTTTGAACCCAAAAACCCATTTGAGTTTTTAAGTTCAAAATACAGGCCTACCTCCTCCCCTACAGCCTGCCTGTCCATCTCCAAAAATACCCTTTTTAATAATTATACGCTCCTCCTTTGCATTGAAAAAAAGCAAACAGTAAAGTTGCCAGATGCGGCCATCCTTTCATCCATTTGTCCTTCTGCATCTATTTTCCCAAACCATGCACTCATACTGTTATTATGTCGCCAAGTAATTAGACTACCTGGCCCAAAAATTATGGATTATAAAAGGGTAGCAGCATAAGGGAACATTACCGTATTTATCGGGGTGTACATCGCACCGGCCTTTAACACGCACCCTCATTTTACCAAGGATATTTGGGTAAAAAAAGTTTTTACCCAAATATCCTTCATAAAATGAGGGTGCGTGTGTGTGCATGTGTGTACCCCGATACACTGCTTCTCAACCCACAGAGCCCCCAGGAAAGGCAGGGGGAGAGAGGCCGTCGCTGCCTGCTTCTCTCCCCCTGCCTTTCCTGGGGTCTAGAGCCCTGCTACCGCCGCTTCTCTCCCCCTGCTATCGGCACCGCTGCCCCTTCTCTCCCCCTGGCTATCGGTGCCGCTGTCCCATTGCCAGCGCCGATAGTCAGGGGGAGAGAAGCGGCGCCGGTAATGGGGCAACGGCACCGATAGCCAGGGGGGCATAAGGGGCAGCGGCACCCATTGCCGGCGCCGCTGCCCCGTTGCCTCCCCCATCCCTAGTTGTATAATTACCTGTTGTCGGGGTCGGGTCCGAGCTGCTTCAGGCCTTTGTTGTGCGTCCCCTGCATCATTGCTATGCGTTGCGAGACGCAATGACGAGTGAAGTCTCTCGTCATTGCGCCGCGCCATGCAAAGCATAGCAACGACGCAGGGAATGCACACCGGAGGCCTGAAGCAGCGCTGACCCGACCCCAGCAACAGGTAATTATACAACCGGGGATGGGGGAGGCAACGGGGCAGCGACGCCGGCAATGGGTGCCGCTGCCCCTTCTTTCCCCCTGTCTGTCGACATCGCTGCCCCATTGCCTGCGCCGTTTCTCTCCCCCTGGCTATCGGTGCCGGCAATGGGGCAGCGGCACTGATAGCCAGGGGGAGAGAAGGGGCAGCAGCGCCGATAGCAGGGGTAACCATCATACACTCATACTGTTTTCACTTTGCATAGTTATCGGACAACCTGGCCCCAAAATTATGGATTATAAAAGGATGGCAGCATTAGTGAAAAATACACATTTTGAACCCAAAAACCCATTTGAGTTTTTAAGTTCAAAATACAGGCCTGCCTCCTCCCCTACAGCCTGCCTGTCCATCTCCAAAAATACCCTTTTAAATAATTATACGCTCCTCCTTTGCATTGAAAAAAAGCAAACAGTAAAGTTGCCAGATGCGGCCATCCTTTAATCCATTTGTCCTTCTGCATCTATTTTCCCAAACCATGCACTCATACTGTTATTATGTCGCCTAGTAATTAGACTACCTGGCCCAAACATTATGAATTATAAAAGGATAGCAGCATTAGTGAAAAAAACACATTTTGAACCCAAAAACCCATTTGAGTTTTTAAGTTCAAAATACAGGCCTACCTCCTCCCCTACAGCCTGCCTGTCCATCTCCAAAAATAGCCTTTTAATAATTATACGCTCCTCCTTTGCATTGAAAAAAAGCAAACAGTAAAGTTGCCAGATGCGGCCATCCTTTCATCCATTTGTCCTTCTGCATCTATTTTCCCAAACCACGCACTCATACTGTTATTATGTCGCCAAGTAATTAGACTACCTTGCACAAAAATTATGGATTATAAAAGGATAGCAGCATTAGTGAAAAATACACATTTTGAACCCAAAAACCCATTTGAGTTTTTAAGTTCAAAATACAGGCCTACGTCCTCCCCTACAGCCTGCCTGTCCATCTCCAAAAATACCCTTTTAATAATTATACGCTCCTCCTTTGCATTGAAAAAAAGCAAACAGTAAAGTTGCCAGATGCGGCCATCCTTTCATCCATTTGTCCTTCTGCATCTATTTTCCCAAACCATGCACTCATACTGTTATTATGTCGCCAAGTAATTAGACTACCTGGCCCAAAAATTATCGATTATAAAAGGATAGCAGCATAAGGGAAAAATACATATTTTGAACCCAAAAACCCATTTGAGTTTTTAAGTTCAAAATACAGGCCTACCTCCTCCCCATCAGCCTGCCTGTCCATCTCCAAAAATACCCTTTTTTAATAATTATGCACTCTTCATTTGCTTTGGAAAAACAAACAGTTAAGTTGCCATATGCTGCTATCCTTTCATCGATTTGTGCTTCTACACCTATGTTCCCAAACCATCATACACTCATACTGTTTTCACTTTGCCAAGTTATCGGACAACCTGGCCCCAAAATTATGGATTATAAAAGGATAGCAGCATAAGGGAAAAATACACATTTTGAACTCAAAAACCCATTTGAGTTTTTAAGTTCAAAATACAGGCCTACCTCCTCCCCTACAGCCTGCCTGTCCATCTCCAAAAATAGCCTTTTAATAATTATACGCTCCTCCTTTGCATTAAAAAAAAGCAAACAGTAAAGTTGCCAGATGCGGCCATCCTTTCATCCATTTGTCCTTCTGCATCTATTTTCCCAAACCACGCACTCATACTGTTATTATGTCGCCAAGTAATTAGACTACCTGGGCCAAAAATTATGGATTATAAAAGGATAGCAGCATAAGGGAAAAATACACATTTTGAACCCAAAAACCCATTTGAGTTTTTAAGTTCAAAATACAGGCCTACCTCCTCCCCTACAGCCTGCCTGTCCATCTCCAAAAATACCCTTTTTAATAATTATACGCTCCTCCTTTGCATTGAAAAAAAGCAAACAGTAAAGTTGCCAGATGCGGCCATCCTTTCATCCATTTGTCCTTCTGCATCTATTTTCCCAAACCATGCACTCATACTGTTATTATGTCGCCAAGTAATTAGACTACCTTGCCCAAAAATTATGGATTATAAAAGGATAGCAGCATTAGTGAAAAATACACATTTTGAACCCAAAAACCCATTTGAGTTTTTAAGTTCAAAATACAGGCCTACCTCCTCCCCTACAGCCTGCCTGTCCATCTCCAAAAATACCCTTTTTAATAATTATACGCTCCTCCTTTGCATTGAAAAAAAGCAAACAGTAAAGTTGCCAGATGCGGCCATCCTTTCATCCATTTGTCCTTCTGCATCTATTTTCCCAAACCATGCACTAATACTGTTATTATGTCGCCAAGTAATTAGACTACCTGGCCCAAAAATTATGGATTATAAAAGGGTAGCAGCATAAGGGAACATTACCGTATTTATCGGGGTGTACCACGCATCCGCCTATAACACACACCCTCATTTTATCAAGGATATTTGGGTAAAATAATTTTTTTACCCAAATATCCTTCATAAAATGAGGGTGCGTGTGTGTGCATGTGTATACCCCGATACACTGCTTCTCACCCCACAGAGCCCCCAGGAAAGGCAGGGGGAGAGAGGCCGTCGCTGCCTGCTTCTCTCCCCCTGCCTTTCCTGGGGTCTAGAGCCCTGCTACCGCCTCTTCTCTCCCCCCGCTATCGGCGCCGCTGCCCCTTCTCTCCCCCTGGCTATCGGTGCCGCTGTCCCATTGCCAGCGCCGATAGCCAGGGGGAGAGAAGCGGTGTCGGCAATGGGGCAGCTGCACCGATAGCCAGGGGGAGATAAGGGGCAGTGGCACCCATTGCCGTCGCCGCTGCCCCGTTGCCTCCCCCATCCCTAGTTGTATAATTACCTGTTGCCGGGGTCGGGTCCGCGCTGCTTCAGGCCTCCGGTGTGCGTCCCCTACATCAGTGCTATGCGTTGCGAGACGCAATGACAAGTGATGTCACTCGTCATTGCGCCGCGCCATGCAGCGCATAGCAACGACGCAGGGGATGCACCCCGGAGTCCTGAAGCAGCTCTGACCCGACCCCAGTAACAGGTAATTATACAACCGGGGATGGGGGAGGCAACAGGGAAGCGGCGCCGGCAATGGGTGCCGCTGCCCCTTCTTTCTTTCTTTCTACCTCCTCCCCTACAGCCTGCCTGTCCATCTCCAAAAATACCCTTTTTAATAATTATACGCTCCTCCTTTGCATTGAAAAAAAGCAAACAGTAAAGGTGCCAGATGCGGCCATCCTTTCATCCATTTGTCCTTCTGCATCTATTTTCCCAAACCATGCACTCATACTGTTATTATGTCGCCAAGTAATTAGACTACCTGGCCCAAAAATTATGGATTATAAAAGGATAGCAGCATAAGGGAAAAATACATATTTTGAACCAAAAAACCCATTTGAGTTTTTAAGTTCAAAATACAGGCCTACCTCCTCCCCATCAGCCTGCCTGTCCATCTCCAAAAATACCCTTTTTTAATAATTATGCACTCTTCATTTGCTTTGGAAAAACAAACAGTTAAGTTACCATATGCTGCTATCCTTTCATCGATTTGTGCTTCTACACCTATGCTCCCAAACCAACATACACTCATACTGTTTTCACTTTGCCAAGTTATCGGACAACCTGGCCCCAAAATTATGGATTATAAAAGGATAGCAGCATAAGGGAAAAATACACATTTTGAACCCAAAAACCCATTTGAGTTTTTAAGTTCAAAATACAGGCCTACCTCCTCCCCTACAGCCTGCCTGTCCATCTCCAAAAATAGCCTTTTAATAATTATACGCTCCTCCTTTGCATTGAAAAAAAGCAAACAGTAAAGTTGCCAGATGCGGCCATCCTTTCATCCATTTGTCCTTCTGCATCTATTTTCCCAAACCACGCACTCATACTGTTATTATGTAGCCAAGTAATTAGACTACCTGGCCCAAAAATGATGGATTATAAAAGGATAGCAGCATAAGGGAAAAATACACATTTTGAACACAAAAAACCCATTTGAGTTTTTAAGTTCAAAATACAGGCCTACCTCCTCCCCTACAGCCTGCCTGTCCATCTCCAAAAATACCCTTTTTAATAATTATACGCTCCTCCTTTGCATTGAAAAAAAGCAAACAGTAAAGTTGCCAGATGCGGCCATCCTTTCATCCATTTGTCCTTCTGCATCTATTTTCCCAAACCATGCACTCATACTGTTATTATGTCGCCAAGTAATTAGACTACCTTGCCCAAAAATTATGGATTATAAAAGGATAGCAGCATTAGTGAAAAATACACATTTTGAACCCAAAAACCCATTTGAGTTTTTAAGTTCAAAATACAGGCCTACCTCCTCCCCTACAGCATGTCTGTCCATCTCCAAAAATACCCTTTTTAATAATTATACGCTCCTCCTTTGCATTGAAAAAAAGCAAACAGTAAAGTTGCCAGATGCGGCCATTCCTTCATCCATTTGTCCTTCTGCATCTATTTTCCCAAACCATGCACTCATACTGTTATTATGTCGCCAAGTAATTAGACTACCTGGCCCAAACATTATGAATTATAAAAGGATAGCAGCATTAGTGAAAAAAACACATTTTGAACCCGAAAACCCATTTGAGTTTTTAAGTTCAAAATACAGGCCTACCTCCTCCCCTACAGCCTGCCTGTCCATCTCCAAAAATACGATTTTTAATAATTATACGCCTCTCCTTTGCATTGAAAAAAAGCAAACAGTAAAGTTGCCAGATGCGGCCATCCTTTCATCCATTTGTCCTTCTGCATCTATTTTCCCAAACCATGCACTCATACTGTTATTATGTCACCAAGTAATTAGACCACCTTGCCCAAAAATTATGGATTATAAAAGGATAGCAGCATTAGTGAAAAAAACACATTTTGAACCCAAAAACCCATTTGAGTTTTTAAGTTCAAAATACAGGCCTACCTCCTCCCCTACAGCCTGCCTGTCCATCTCCAAAAATACCATTTTTAATAATTATACGCTCCTCCTTTGCATTGAAAAAAAGCAAAAAGTAAAGTTGCCAGATGCGGCCATCCTTTCATCCATTTGTCCTTCTGCATCTATTTTCCCAAACCATGCACTCATACTGTTATTATGTCGCCAAGTAATTAGACTACCTGGCCCAAAAATTATGGTTTATAAAAGGATAGCAGCATTAGTGAAAAATACACATTTTGAACCCAAAAACCCATTTGAGTTTTTAAGTTCAAAATACAGGCCTACCTCCTCCCCTACAGCCTGCCTGTCCATCTCCAAAAATACCCTTTTTAATAATTATACGCTCCTCCTTTGCATTGAAAAAAAGCAAACAGTAAAGTTGCCAGATGCGGCCATCCTTTCATCCATTTGTCCTTCTGCATCTATTTTCCCAAACCATGCACTCATACTGTTATTATGTCGCCAAGTAATTAGACTACCTTGCCCAAAAATTATGGATTATAAAAGGATAGCAGCATTAGTGAAAAATACACATTTTGAACCCAAAAACCCATTTGAGTTTTTAAGTTCAAAATACAGGCCTACTTCCTCCCCTACAGCCTGCCTGTCCATCTCCAAAAATACGATTTTTAATAATTATACGCCTCTCCTTTGCATTGAAAAAAAGCAAACAGTAAAGTTGCCAGATGCAGCCATCCTTTCATCCATTTGTCCTTCTGCATCTATTTTCCCAAACCATGCACTCATACTGTTATTATGTCACCAAGTAATTAGACTACCTGGCCCAAAAATTATGGTTTATAAAAGGATAGCAGCATTAGTGAAAAATACACATTTTGAACCCAAAAACCCATTTGAGTTTTTAAGTTCAAAATACAGGCCTACCTCCTCCCCTACAGCCTGCCTGTCCATCTCCAAAAATACCCTTTTTAATAATTATACGCTCCTCCTTTGCATTGAAAAAAAGCAAACAGTAAAGTTGCCAGATGCGGCCATCCTTTCATCCATTTGTCCTTCTGCATCTATTTTCCCAAACCATGCACTCATACTGTTATTATATCGCCAAGTAAT
Source organism: Hyla sarda (assembly GCF_029499605.1). Classification (NCBI taxonomy): domain Eukaryota; kingdom Metazoa; phylum Chordata; class Amphibia; order Anura; family Hylidae; genus Hyla; species Hyla sarda. Next base: position 74,264,701 of record NC_079199.1, on the reverse strand, counting down.
TAGACTACCTGGCCCAAACATTATGAATTATAAAAGGATAGCAGCATTAGTGAAAAAAACACATTTTGAACCCAAAAACCCATTTGAGTTTTTAAGTTCAAAATACAGGCCTACCTCCTCCCCTACAGCCTGCCTGTCCATCTCCAAAAATACCATTTTTAATAATTATACGCTCCTCCTTTGCATTGAAAAAAAGCAAACAGTAAAGTTGCCAGATGCGGCCATCCTTTCATCCATTTGTCCTTCTGCATCTATTTTCCCAAACCATGCACTCATACTGTTATTATGTCGCCAAGTAATTAGACTACCTGGCCCAAAAATTATGGATTATAAAAGGATAGCAGCATAAGGGAAAAATTCATATTTTGAACCCAAAAACCCATTTGAGTTTTTAAGTTCAAAATACAGGCCTACCTCCTCCCCATCAGCCTGCCTGTCCATCTCCAAAAATACCCTTTTTTAATAATTATGCACTCTTCATTTGCTTTGGAAAAACAAACAGTTAAGTTGCCATATGCTGCTATCCTTTCATCGATTTGTGCTTCTACACCTATCTTCCCAAACCATCATACACTCATACTGTTTTCACTTTGCCAAGTTATCGGACAACCTGGCCCCAAAATTATGGATTATAGAAGGATAGCAGCATAAGGGAAAAATACACATTTTGAACCCAAAAACCCATTTGAGTTTTTAAGTTCAAAATACAGGCCTACCTCCTCCCCTACAGCCTGCCTGTCCATCTCCAAAAATAGCCTTTTAATAATTATACGCTCCTCCTTTACATTGAAAAAAAGCAAACAGTAAAGTTGCCAGATGCGGCCATCCTTTCATCCATTTGTCCTTCTGCATCTATTTTCCCAAACCACGCACTCATACTGTTATTATGTCGCCAAGTAATTAGACTACCTGGCTCAAAAATGATGGATTATAAAAGGATAGCAGCATAAGGGAAAAATACACATTTTGAACCCAAAAACCCATTTGAGTTTTTAAGTTCAAAATACAGGCCTACCTCCTCCCCTACAGCCTGCCTGTCCATCTCCAAAAATAGCCTTTTAATAATTATACGCTCCTCCTTTACATTGAAAAAAAGCAAACAGTAAAGTTGCCAGATGCGGCCATCCTTTCATCCATTTGTCCTTCTGCATCTATTTTCCCAAACCACGCACTCATACTGTTATTATGTAGCCAAGTAATTAGACTACCTGGCCCAAAAATGATGGATTATAAAAGGATAGCAGCATAAGGGAAAAATACACATTTTGAACCCAAAAAACCCATTTGAGTTTTTAAGTTCAAAATACAGGCCTACCTCCTCCCCTACAGCCTGCCTGTCCATCTCCAAAAATACCCTTTTTAATAATTATACGCTCCTCCTTTGCATTGAAAAAAAGCAAACAGTAAAGTTGCCAGATGCGGCCATCCTTTCATCCATTTGTCCTTCTGCATCTATTTTCCCAAACCATGCACTCATACTGTTATTATGTCGCCAAGTAATTAGACTACCTGGCCCAAAAATTATGGATTATAAAAGGGTAGCAGCATAAGGGAACATTACCGTATTTATCGGGGTGTACCACGCATCCGCCTATAACACACACCCTCATTTTATCAAGGATATTTGGGTAAAATAATTTTTTTACCCAAATATCCTTCATAAAATGAGGGTGCGTGTGTGTGCATGTGTATACCCCGATACACTGCTTCTCACCCCACAGAGCCCCCAGGAAAGGCAGAGGGAGAGAGGCCGTCGCTGCCTGCTTCTCTCCCCCTGCCTTTCCTGGGGTCTAGAGCCCTGCTACCGCCCCTTCTCTCCCCCTGGCTATCGGTGCCGCTGTCCCATTGCCAGCGCCGATAGCCAGGGGGAGAGAAGCGGTGTCGGCAATGGGGCAGCTGCACCGATAGCCAGGGGGAGATAAGGGGCAGTGGCACCCATTGCCGTCGCCGCTGCCCCGTTGCCTCCCCCATCCCTAGTTGTATAATTACCTGTTGCCGGGGTCGGGTCCGCGCTGCTTCAGGCCTCCGGTGTGCGTCCCCTACATCAGTGCTATGCGTTGCGTGACGCAATGACAAGTGATGTCACTCGTCATTGCGCCGCGCCATGCAGCGCATAGCAACGACGCAGGGGATGCACACCGGAGTCCTGAAGCAGCGCTGACCCGACCCCAGCAACAGGTAATTATACAACCGGGGATGGGGGAGGCAACAGGGAAGCGGCGCCGGCAATGGGTGCCGCTGCCCCTTCTTTCTTTCTTTCTACCTCCTCCCCTACAGCCTGCCTGTCCATCTCCAAAAATACCCTTTTTAATAATTATACGCTCCTCCTTTGCATTGAAAAAAAGCAAACAGTAAAGGTGCCAGATGCGGCCATCCTTTCATCCATTTGTCCTTCTGCATCTATTTTCCCAAACCATGCACTCATACTGTTAATATGTCGCCAAGTAATTAGACTACCTGGCCCAAAAATGATGGATTATAAAAGGATAGCAGCATAAGGGAAAAATACATATTTTGAACCCAAAAACCCATTTGAGTTTTTAAGTTCAAAATACAGGCCTACCTCCTCCCCATCAGCCTGCCTGTCCATCTCCAAAAATACCCTTTTTTAATAATTATGCACTCTTCATTTGCTTTGGAAAAACAAACAGTTAAGTTACCATATGCTGCTATCCTTTCATCGATTTGTGCTTCTACACCTATGCTCCCAAACCAACATACACTCATACTGTTTTCACTTTGCCAAGTTATCGGACAACCTGGCCCCAAAATTATGGATTATAAAAGGATAGCAGCATAAGGGAAAAATACACATTTTGAACCCAAAAACCCATTTGAGTTTTTAAGTTCAAAATACAGGCCTACCTCCTCCCCTACAGCCTGCCTGTCCATCTCCAAAAATAGCCTTTTAATAATTATACGCTCCTCCTTTGCATTGAAAAAAAGCAAACAGTAAAGTTGCCAGATGCGGCCATCCTTTCATCCATTTGTCCTTCTGCATCTATTTTCCCAAACCACGCACTCATACTGTTATTATGTAGCCAAGTAATTAGACTACCTGGCCCAAAAATGATGGATTATAAAAGGATAGCAGCATAAGGGAAAAATAAACATTTTGAACCCAAAAAACCCATTTGAGTTTTTAAGTTCAAAATACAGGCCTACCTCCTCCCCTACAGCCTGCCTGTCCATCTCCAAAAATACCCTTTTTAATAATTATACGCTCCTCCTTTGCATTGAAAAAAAGCAAACAGTAAAGTTGCCAGATGCGGCCATCCTTTCATCCATTTGTCCTTCTGCATCTATTTTCCCAAACCATGCACTCATACTGTTATTATGTCGCCAAGTAATTAGACTACCTTGCCCAAAAATTATGGATTATAAAAGGATAGCAGCATTAGTGAAAAATACACATTTTGAACCCAAAAACCCATTTGCGTTTTTAAGTTCAAAATACAGGCCTACCTCCTCCCCTACAGCATGTCTGTCCATCTCCAAAAATACCCTTTTTAATAATTATACGCTCCTCCTTTGCATTGAAAAAAAGCAAACAGTAAAGTTGCCAGATGCGGCCATTCCTTCATCCATTTGTCCTTCTGCATCTATTTTCCCAAACCATGCACTCATACTGTTATTATGTCGCCAAGTAATTAGACTACCTGGCCCAAACATTATGAATTATAAAAGGATAGCAGCATTAGTGAAAAAAACACATTTTGAACCCGAAAACCCATTTGAGTTTTTAAGTTCAAAATACAGGCCTACCTCCTCCCCTACAGCCTGCCTGTCCATCTCCAAAAATACCCTTTTTAATAATTATACGCCTCTCCTTTGCATTGAAAAAAAGCAAACAGTAAAGTTGCCAGATGCGGCCATCCTTTCATCCATTTGTCCTTCTGCATCTATTTTCCCAAACCATGCACTCATACTGTTATTACGTCACCAATTAATTAGACTACCTTGCCCAAAAATTATGGATTATAAAAGGATAGCAGCATTAGTGAAAAAAACACATTTTGAACCCAAAAACTCATTTGAGTTTTTAAGTTCAAAATACAGGCCTACCTCCTCCCCTACAGCCTGCCTGTCCATCTCCAAAAATACAATTTTTAATAATTATACGCTCCTCCTTTGCATTGAAAAAAAGCAAACAGTAAAGTTGCCAGATGCGGCCATCCTTTCATCCATTTGTCCTTCTGCATCTATTTTCCCAAACCACGCACTCATACTGTTATTATGTTGCCAAGTAATTAGACTACCTTGCCCAAAAATTATGGATTATAAAAGGATAGCAGCATTAGTGAAAAAAACACATTTTGAACCCAAAAACCCATTTGAGTTTTTAAGTTCAAAATACAGGCCTACCTCCTCCCCTACAGCCTGCCTGTCCATCTCCAAAAATACCATTTTTAATAATTATACGCTCCTCCTTTGCATTGAAAAAAAGCAAACAGTAAAGTTGCCAGATGCGGCCATCCTTTCATCCATTTGTCCTTCTGCATCTATTTTCCCAAACCATGCACTCATACTGTTATTATGTCGCCAAGTAATTAGACTACCTGGCCCAAAAATTATGGTTTATAAAAGGATAGCAGCATTAGTGAAAAATACACATTTTGAACCCAAAAACCCATTTGAGTTTTTAAGTTCAAAATACAGGCCTACCTCCTCCCCTACAGCCTGCCTGTCCATCTCCAAAAATACCCTTTTTAATAATTATACGCTCCTCCTTTGCATTGAAAAAAAGCAAACAGTAAAGTTGCCAGATGCGGCCATCCTTTCATCCATTTGTCCTTCTGCATCTATTTTCCCAAACCATGCACTCATACTGTTATTATGTCGCCAAGTAATTAGACTACCTTGCCCAAAAATTATGGATTATAAAAGGATAGCAGCATTAGTGAAAAATACACATTTTGAACCCAAAAACCCATTTGAGTTTTTAAGTTCAAAATACAGGCCTACCTCCTCCCCTACAGCCTGCCTGTCCATCTCCAAAAATACGATTTTTAATAATTATACGCCTCTCCTTTGCATTGAAAAAAAGCAAACAGTAAAGTTGCCAGATGCGGCCATCCTTTCATCCATTTGTCCTTCTGCATCTATTTTCCCAAACCATGCACTCATACTGTTATTATGTCACCAAGTAATTAGACTACCTGGCCCAAAAATTATGGTTTATAAAAGGATAGCAGCATTAGTGAAAAATACACATTTTGAACCCAAAAACCCATTTGAGTTTTTAAGTTCAAAATACAGGCCTACCTCCTCCCCTACAGCCTGCCTGTCCATCTCCAAAAATACCCTTTTTAATAATTATACGCTCCTCCTTTGCATTGAAAAAAAGCAAACAGTAAAGTTGCCAGATGCGGCCATCCTTTCATCCATTTGTCCTTCTGCATCTATTTTCCCAAACCATGCACTCATACTGTTATTATATCGCCAAGTAATTAGACTACCTGGCCCAAACATTATGAATTATAAAAGGATAGCAGCATTAGTGAAAAAAACACATTTTGAACCCAAAAACCCATTTGAGTTTTTAAGTTCAAAATACAGGCCTACCTCCTCCCCTACAGCCTGCCTGTCCATCTCCAAAAATACCATTTTTAATAATTATACGCTCCTCCTTTGCATTGAAAAAAAGCAAACAGTAAAGTTGCCAGATGCGGCCATCCTTTCATCCATTTGTCCTTCTGCATCTATTTTCCCAAACCATGCACTCATACTGTTATTATGTCGCCAAGTAATTAGACTACCTGGCCCAAAAATTATGGATTATAAAAGGATAGCAGCATAAGGGAAAAATTCATATTTTGAACCCAAAAACCCATTTGAGTTTTTAAGTTCAAAATACAGGCCTACCTCCTCCCCATCAGCCTGCCTGTCCATCTCCAAAAATACCCTTTTTTAATAATTATGCACTCTTCATTTGCTTTGGAAAAACAAACAGTTAAGTTGCCATATGCTGCTATCCTTTCATCGATTTGTGCTTCTACACCTATCTTCCCAAACCATCATACACTCATACTGTTTTCACTTTGCCAAGTTATCGGACAACCTGGCCCCAAAATTATGGATTATAGAAGGATAGCAGCATAAGGGAAAAATACACATTTTGAACCCAATAACCCATTTGAGTTTTTAAGTTCAAAATACAGGCCTACCTCCTCCCCTACAGCCTGCCTGTCCATCTCCAAAAATAGCCTTTTAATAATTATACGCTCCTCCTTTGCATTGAAAAAAAGCAAACAGTAAAGTTGCCAGGTGCGGCCATCCTTTCATCCATTTGTCCTTCTGCATCTATTTTCCCAAACCACGCACTCATACTGTTATTATGTCGCCAAGTAATTAGACTACCTGGCCCAAAAATGATGGATTATAAAAGGATAGCAGCATAAGGGAAAAATACACATTTTGAACTCAAAAACCCATTTGAGTTTTTAAGTTCAAAATACAGGCCTACCTCCTCCCCTACAGCCTGCCTGTCCATCTCCAAAAATAGCCTTTTAATAATTATACGCTCCTCCTTTGCATTGAAAAAAAGCAAACAGTAAAGTTGCCAGATGCGGCCATCCTTTCATCCATTTGTCCTTCTGCATCTATTTTCCCAAACCACGCACTCATACTGTTATTATGTAGCCAAGTAATTAGACTACCTGGCCCAAAAATGATGGATTATAAAAGGATAGCAGCATAAGGGAAAAATACACATTTTGAACCCAAAAAACCCATTTGAGTTTTTAAGTTCAAAATACAGGCCTACCTCTTCCCCTACAGCCTGCCTGTCCATCTCCAAAAATACCCTTTTTAATAATTATACGCTCCTCCTTTGCATTGAAAAAAAGCAAACAGTAAAGTTGCCAGATGCGGCCATCCTTTCATCCATTTGTCCTTCTGCATCTATTTTCCCAAACCATGCACTCATACTGTTATTATGTCGCCAAGTAATTAGACTACCTTGCCCAAAAATTATGGATTATAAAAGGATAGCAGCATTAGTGAAAAATACACATTTTGAACCCAAAAACCCATTTGAGTTTTTAAGTTCAAAATACAGGCCTACCTCCTCCCCTACAGCATGCTTGTCCATCTCCAAAAATACCCTTTTTAATAATTATACGCTCCTCCTTTGCATTGAAAAAAAGCAAACAGTAAAGTTGCCAGATGCGGCCATTCCTTCATCCATTTGTCCTTCTGCATCTATTTTCCCAAACCATGCACTCATACTGTTATTATGTCGCCAAGTAATTAGACTACCTGGCCCAAACATTATGAATTATAAAAGGATAGCAGCATTAGTGAAAAAAACACATTTTGAACCCGAAAACCCATTTGAGTTTTTAAGTTCAAAATACAGGCCTACCTCCTCCCCTACAGCCTGCCTGTCCATCTCCAAAAATACGATTTTTAATAATTATACGCCTCTCCTTTGCATTGAAAAAAAGCAAACAGTAAAGTTGCCAGATGCGGCCATCCTTTCATCCATTTGTCCTTCTGCATCTATTTTCCCAAACCATGCACTCATACTGTTATTATGTCACCAAGTAATTAGACTACCTTGCCCAAAAATTATGGATTATAAAAGGATAGCAGCATTAGTGAAAAAAACACATTTTGAACCCAAAAACCCATTTGAGTTTTTAAGTTCAAAATACAGGCCTACCTTCTCCCCTACAGCCTGCCTGTCCATCTCCAAAAATACAATTTTTAATAATTATACGCTCCTCCTTTGCATTGAAAAAAAGCAAACAGTAAAGTTGCCAGATGCGGCCATCCTTTCATCCATTTGTCCTTCTGCATCTATTTTCCCAAACCACGCACTCATACTGTTATTATGTTGCCAAGTAATTAGACTACCTTGCCCAAAAATTATGGATTATAAAAGGATAGCAGCATTAGTGAAAAAAACACATTTTGAACCCAAAAACCCATTTGAGTTTTTAAGTTCAAAATACAGGCCTACCTCCTCCCCTACAGCCTGCCTGTCCATCTCCAAAAATACCATTTTTAATAATTATACGCTCCTCCTTTGCATTGAAAAAAAGCAAACAGTAAAGTTGCCAGATGCGGCCATCCTTTCATCCATTTGTCCTTCTGCATCTATTTTCCCAAACCATGCACTCATACTGTTATTATGTCGCCAAGTAATTAGACTACCTGGCCCAAAAATTATGGTTTATAAAAGGATAGCAGCATTAGTGAAAAATACACATTTTGAACCCAAAAACCCATTTGAGTTTTTAAGTTCAAAATACAGGCCTACCTCCTCCCCTACAGCCTGCCTGTCCATCTCCAAAAATACCCTTTTTAATAATTATACGCTCCTCCTTTGCATTGAAAAAAAGCAAACAGTAAAGTTGCCAGATGCGGCCATCCTTTCATCCATTTGTCCTTCTGCATTTATTTTCCCAAACCATGCACTCATACTGTTATTATGTCGCCAAGTAATTAGACTACTTGCCCAAAAATTATGGATTATAAAAGGATAGCAGCATTAGTGAAAAATGCACATTTTGAACCCAAAAACCCATTTGAGTTTTTAAGTTCAAAATACAGGCCTACCTCCTCCCCTACAGCCTGCCTGTCCATCTCCAAAAATACGATTTTTAATAATTATACGCCTCTCCTTTGCATTGAAAAAAAGCAAACAGTAAAGTTGCCAGATGCGGCCATCCTTTCATCCATTTGTCCTTCTACATCTATTTTCCCAAACCATGCACTCATACTGTTATTATGTCACCAAGTAATTAGACTACCTGGCCCAAAAATTATGGTTTATAAAAGGATAGCAGCATTAGTGAAAAATACACATTTTGAACCCAAAAACCCATTTGAGTTTTTAAGTTCAAAATACAGGCCTACCTCCTCCCCTACAGCCTGCCTGTCCATCTCCAAAAATACCCTTTTTAATAATTATACGCTCCTCCTTTGCATTGAAAAAAAGCAAACAGTAAAGTTGCCAGATGCGGCCATCCTTTCATCCATTTGTCCTTCTGCATCTATTTTCCCAAACCATGCACTCATACTGTTATTATGTCGCCAAGTAATTAGACTACCTGGCCCAAACATTATGAATTATAAAAGGATAGCAGCATTAGTGAAAAAAACACATTTTGAACCCAAAAACCCATTTGAGTTTTTAAGTTCAAAATACAGGCCTACCTCCTCCCCTACAGCCTGCCTGTCCATCTCCAAAAATACCATTTTTAATAATTATACGCTCCTCCTTTGCATTGAAAAAAAGCAAACAGTAAAGTTGCCAGATGCGGCCATCCTTTCATCCATTTGTCCTTCTGCATCTATTTTCCCAAACCATGCACTCATACTGTTATTATGTCGCCAAGTAATTAGACTACCTGGCCCAAAAATTATGGATTATAAAAGGATAGCAGCATAAGGGAAAAATTCATATTTTGAACCCAAAAACCCATTTGAGTTTTTAAGTTCAAAATACAGGCCTACCTCCTCCCCATCAGCCTGCCTGTCCATCTCCAAAAATACCCTTTTTTAATAATTATGCACTCTTCATTTGCTTTGGAAAAACAAACAGTTAAGTTGCCATATGCTGCTATCCTTTCATCGATTTGTGCTTCTACACCTATCTTCCCAAACCATCATACACTCATACTGTTTTCACTTTGCCAAGTTATCGGACAACCTGGCCCCAAAATTATGGATTATAGAAGGATAGCAGCATAAGGGAAAAATACACATTTTGAACCCAAAAACCCATTTGAGTTTTTAAGTTCAAAATACAGGCCTACCTCCTCCCCTACAGCCTGCCTGTCCATCTCCAAAAATAGCCTTTTAATAATTATACGCTCCTCCTTTGCATTGAAAAAAAGCAAACAGTAAAGTTGCCAGATGCGGCCATCCTTTCATCCATTTGTCCTTCTGCATCTATTTTCCCAAACCACGCACTCATAATGTTATTATGTCGCCAAGTAATTAGACTACCTGGCCCAAAAATGATGGATTATAAAAGGATAGCAGCATAAGGGAAAAATAGACATTTTGAACCCAAAAACCCATTTGAGTTTTTAAGTTCAAAATACAGGCCTACCTCCTCCCCTACAGCCTGCCTGTCCATCTCCAAAAATACCCTTTTTAATAATTATACGCTCCTCCTTTGCATTGAAAAAAAGCAAACAGTAAAGTTGCCAGATGCGGCCATCCTTTCATCCATTTGTCCTTCTGCATCTATTTTCCCAAACCATGCACTCATACTGTTATTATGTCGCCAAGTAATTAGACTACCTGGCCCAAAAATTATGGATTATAAAAGGATAGCAGCATTAGTGAAAAATACACATTTTGAACCCAAAAACCCATTTGAGTTTTTAAGTTCAAAATACAGGCCTACCTCCTCCCCTACAGCCTGCCTGTCCATCTCCAAAAATACCATTTTTAATAATTATACGCTCCTCCTTTGCATTGAAAAAAAGCAAACAGTAAAGTTGCCAGATGCGGCCATCCTTTCATCCATTTGTCCTTCTGCATCTATTTTCCCAAATCATGCACTCATACTGTTATTATGTCGCCAAGTAATTAGACTACCTGGCCCAAAAATTATGGATTATAAAAGGGTAGCAGCATAAGGGAACATTACCGTATTTATCGGGGTGTACCACGCATCCGCCTATAACACACACCCTCATTTTATCAAGGATATTTGGGTAAAAGAATTTTTTTACCCAAATATCCTTCATAAAATGAGAGTGCGTGTGTGTGCATGTGTATACCCCGATACACTGCTTCTCACCCCACAGAGCCCCCAGGAAAGGCAGGGGGAGAGAGGCCGTCGCTGCCTGCTTCTCTCCCCCTGCCTTTCCTGGGGTCTAGAGCCCTGCTACCGCCGCTTCTCTCCCCCTGCTATCGGCGCAGCTGCCCCTTCTCTCCCCCTGGCTATCGGTGCCGCTGTCCCATTGCCAGCGCCGATAGCCAGGGGGAGAGAAGCGGTGTCGGCAATGGGGCAGCTGCACCGATAGCCAGGGGGAGATAAGGGGCAGCGGCACCCATTGCCATCGCCGCTGCCCCGTTGCCTCCCCCATCCCTAGTTGTATAATTATCTGTTGCCGGGGTCGGGTCCGCGCTGCTTCAGGCCTCCGGTGTGCGTCCCCTACATCATTGCTATGCGTTGCGAGACGCAATGACGAGTGATGTCACTCATCATTGCGCCGCGCCATGCAGCGCATAGCAACGACTCAGGGGATGCACCCCGGAGTCCTGAAGCAGCGCTGACCCGACCCCAGCAACAGGTAATTATACAACCGGGGATGGGGGAGGCAACAGGGAAGCGGCGCCGGCAATGGGTGCCGCTGCCCCTTCTTTCTTTCTTTCTACCTCCTCCCCTACAGCCTGCCTGTCCATCTCCAAAAATACCCTTTTTAATAATTATACGCTCCTCCTTTGCATTGAAAAAAAGCAAACAGTAAAGGTGCCAGATGTGGCCATCCTTTCATCCATTTGTCCTTCTGCATCTATTTTCCCAAACCATGCACTCATACTGTTATTATGTCGCCAAGTAATTAGACTACCTGGCCCAAAAATTATGGATTATAAAAGGATAGCAGCATAAGGGAAAAATACATATTTTGAACCCAAAAACCCATTTGAGTTTTTAAGTTCAAAATACAGGCCTACCTCCTCCCCATCAGCCTGCCTGTCCATCTCCAAAAATACCCTTTTTTAATAATTATGCACTCTTCATTTGCTTTGGAAAAACAAACAGTTAAGTTGCCATATGCTGCTATCCTTTCATCGATTTGTGCTTCTACACCTATGTTCCCAAACCATCATACACTCATACTGTTCTCACTTTGCCAAGTTATCGGACAACCTGGCCCCAAAATTATGGATTATAAATGGATAGCAGCATAAGGGAAAAATACACATTTTGAACTCAAAAACCCATTTGAGTTTTTAAGTTCAAAATACAGGCCTACCTCCTCCCCTACAGCCTGCCTGTCAATCTCCAAAAATAGCCTTTTAATAATTATACGCTCCTCCTTTGCATTGAAAAAAAGCAAACAGTAAAGTTGCCAGATGCGGCCATCCTTTCATCCATTTGTCCTTCTGCATCTATTTTCCCAAACCACGCACTCATACTGTTATTATGTCGCCAAGTAATTAGACTACCTGGGCCAAAAATTATGGATTATAAAAGGATAGCAGCATAAGGGAAAAATACACATTTTGAACCCAAAAACCCATTTGAGTTTTTAAGTTCAAAATACAGGCCTACCTCCTCCCCTACAGCCTGCCTGTCCATCTCCAAAAATACCCTTTTTAATAATTATACGCTCCTCCTTTGCATTGAAAAAAAGCAAACAGTAAAGTTGCCAGATGCGGCCATCCTTTCATCCATTTGTCCTTCTGCATCTATTTTCCCAAACCATGCACTCATACTGTTATTATGTCGCCAAGTAATTAGACTACCTTGCCCAAAAATTATGGATTATAAAAGGATAGCAGCATTAGTGAAAAATACACATTTTGAACCCAAAAACCCATTTGAGTTTTTAAGTTCAAAATACAGGCCTACCTCCTCCCCTACAGCCTGCCTGTCCATCTCCAAAAATACAATTTTTAATAATTATACGCCTCTCCTTTGCATTGAAAAAAAGCAAACAGTAAAGTTGCCAGATGCGGCCATCCTTTCATCCATTTGTCCTTCTGCATCTATTTTCCCAAACCATGCACTCATACTGTTATTATGTCGCCAAGTAATTAGACTACCTGGCCCAAACATTATGAATTATAAAAGGATAGCAGCATTAGTGAAAAAAACACATTTTGAACCCAAAAACCCATTTGAGTTTTTAAGTTCTAAATACAGGCCTACCTCCTCCCCTACAGCCTGCCTGTCAATTCTCCAAAAATACGATTTTTAATAATTATACGCTTCTCCTTTGCATTGAAAAAAAGCAAACAGTAAAGTTGCCAGATGCGGCCATCCTTTCATCCATTTGTCCTTCTGCATCTATTTTCCCAAACCATGCACTCATACTGTTATTATGTCGCCAAGTAATTAGACTACGTGGCCCAAAAATTATGGTTTATAAAAGGATAGCAGCATTAGTGAAAAATACACATTTTGAACCCAAAAACCCATTTGAGTTTTTAAGTTCAAAATACAGGCCTACCGCCTCCCCTACAGCCTGCCTGTCCATCTCCAAAAATACCCTTTTAATAATTATACGCTCCTCCTTTGCATTGAAAAAAAGCAAACAGTAAAGTTGCCAGATGCGGCCATCCTTTCATCCATTTGTCCTTCTGCATCTATTTTCCCAAACCACGCACTCATACTGTTATTATGTCGCCAAGTAATTAGACTACCTTGCCCAAAAATTATGGATTATAAAAGGATAGCAGCATTAGTGAAAAAAACACATTTTGAACCCAAAAACCCATTTGAGTTTTTAAGTTCAAAATACAGGCCTACCTCCTCCCCTACAGCCTGCCTGTCCATCTCCAAAAATACAATTTTTAGTAATTATACGCTCCTCCTTTGCATTGAAAAAAAGCAAACAGTAAAGTTGCCAGATGCGGCCATCCTTTCATCCATTTGTCCTTCTGCATCTATTTTCCCAAACCATGCACTCATACTGTTATTATGTCGCCAAGTAATTAGACTACCTGGCCCAAAAATTATGGTTTATAAAAGGATAGCAGCATTAGTGAAAAATACACATTTTGAACCCAAAAACCCATTTGAGTTTTTAAGTTCAAAATACAGGCCTACCTCCTCCCCTACAGCCTGCCTGTCCATCTCCAAAAATACCCTTTTTAATAATTATACGCTCCTCCTTTGCATTGAAAAAAAGCAAACAGTAAAGTTGCCAGATGCGGCCATCCTTTCATCCATTTGTCCTTCTGCACCTATTTTCCCAAACCATGCACTCATACTGTTATTATGTCGCCAAGTAATTAGACTACCTGGCCCAAAAATTATGGATTATAAAAGGGTAGCAGTATAAGGGAACATTACCGTGTTTATCGGGGTGTACAACGCACCGGCCTATAACACGCATCCTAATTTTACCAAGGATATTTGGGTAAAAAAAGTTTTTACCCAAATATCCTTCATAAAATGAGGGTGCGTGTGTGTGCATGTGTGTACCCCGATACACTGCTTCTCAACCCACAGAGCCCCCAGGAAAGGCAGGGGGAGAGAGGCCGTCGCTGCCTGCTTCTCTCCCCCTGCCTTTCCTGGGGTCTAGAGTCCTGCTACCGCCGCTTCTCTCCCCCTGCTATCGGCGCCGCTGCCCCTTCTCTCCCCCTGGCTATCGGTGCCGCTGTCCCATTGCCGGCGCCGATAGCCAGGGGGAGAGAAGCGGCGCCGGTAATGGGGCAACGGCACCGATAGCCAGGGGGGCATAAGGGGCAGCGGCACCCATTGCCGGCGCCGCTGCCTCGTTGCCTCCCCCCTCCCTAGTTGTATAATTACCTGTTGCCGGGGTCGGGTCCGAGCTGCTTCAGGCCTCTGTTGTGCGTCCCCTGCATCATTGCTATGCGTTGCGAGACGCAATGACGAGTGACGTCTCTCGTCATTGCGCCGCGCCATGCAAAGCATAGCAACGACGCAGGAAATGCACACCGGAGGCCTGAAGCAGCGCTGACCCGACCCCAGCAACAGGTAATTATACAACCGGGGACGGGGGAGGCAACGGGGCAGCGGCGCCGGCAATGGGTGCCGCTGCCCCTTCTTTCCCCCTGTCTGTCGACATCGCTGCCCCATTGCCGGCGCCATTTCTCTCCCCCTGGCTATCGGCGCCGGCAATGGGGCAGCGGCACTGATAGCCAGGGGGAGAGAAGGGGCAGCAGCGCCGATAGCAGGGGTAACCATCATACACTCATACTGTTTTCACTTTGCCAAGTTATCGGACAACCTGGCCCCAAAATTATGGATTATAAAAGGATAGCAGCATAAGGGAAAAATACACATTTTGAACCCAAAAACCCATTTGAGTTTTTAAGTTCAAAATACAGGCCTACCTCCTCCCCTACAGCCTGCCTGTCCATCTCCAAAAATAGCCTTTTAATAATTATACGCTCCTCCTTTGCATTGAAAAAAAGCAAACAGTAAAGTTGCCAGATGCGGCCATCCTTTCATCCATTTGTCCTTCTGCATCTATTTTCCCAAACCACGCACTCATACTGTTATTATGTCGCCAAATAAATAGACTACCTTGCCCAAAAATTATGGATTATAAAAGAATAGCAGCATAAGGGAAAAATACACATTTTGAACCCAAAAACCCATTTGAGTTTTTAAGTTCAAAATACAGGCCTACCTCCTCCCCTACAGCCTGCCTGTCCATCTCCAAAAATACCCTTTTTAATAATTATACGCTCCTCCTTTGCATTGAAAAAAAGCAAACAGTAAAGTTGCCAGATGCGACCATCCTTTCATCCATTTGTCCTTCTGCATCTATTTTCCCAAACCATGCACTCATAGTGTTATTATGTCGCCAAGTAATTAGACTACCTTGCCCAAAAATTATGGATTATAAAAGGATAGCGGCATTAGTGAAAAATACACATTTTGAACCCAGAAACCCATTTGAGTTTTTAAGTTCAAAATACAGGCCTACCTCCTCCCCTACAGCCTGCCTGTCCATCTCCAAAAATACCCTTTTTAATAATTATACGCTCCTCCTTTGCATTGAAAAAAAGCAAACAGTAAAGTTGTAAGATGCGGCCATCCTTTCATCCATTTGTCCTTCTGCATCTATTTTCCCAAACCATGCACTCATACTGTTATTATGTCGCCAAGTAATTAGACTACCTGGCCCAAACATTATGAATTATAAAAGGATAGCAGCATTAGTGAAAAAAACACATTTTGAACCCAAAAACCCATTTGAGTTTTTAAGTTCAAAATACAGGCCTACCTCCTTCCCTACAGCCTGCCTGTCCATCTCCAAAAATACGATTTTTAATAATTATACGCTTCTCCTTTGCATTGAAAAAAAGCAAACAGTAAAGTTGCCAGATGCGGCCATCCTTTCATCCATTTGTCCTTCTGCATCTATTTTCCCAAACCATGCACTCATACTGTTATTATGTCGCCAAGTAATTAGACTACCTTGCCCAAAAATTATGGATTATAAAAGGATAGCAGCATTAGTGAAAAATACACATTTTGAACCCAAAAACCCATTTGAGTTTTTAAGTTCAAAATACAGGCCTACCTCCTCCCCTACAGCCTGCCTGTCCATCTCCAAAAATACCCTTTTTAATAATTATACGCTCCTCCTTTGCATTGAAAAAAAGCAAACAGTAAAGTTGCCAGATGCGGCCATCCTTTCATCCATTTGTCCTTCTGCATCTATTTTCCCAAACCATGCACTCATACTGTTATTATGTCGCCAAGTAATTAGACTACCTGGCCCAAACATTATGAATTATAAAAGGATAGCAGCATTAGTGAAAAAAACACATTTTGAACCCAAAAACCCATTTGAGTTTTTAAGTTCAAAATACAGGCCTACCTCCTCCCCTACAGCCTGCCTGTCCATCTCCAAAAATACAATTTTTAATAATTATACGCTCCTCCTTTGCATTGAAAAAAAGCAAACAGTAAAGTTGCCAGATGCGGCCATCCTTTCATCCATTTGTCCTTCTGCATCTATTTTCCCAAACCATGCACTCATACTGTTATTATGTCGCCAAGTAATTAGACTACCTGGCCCAAAAATTATGGTTTATAAAAGGATAGCAGCATTAGTGAAAAATACAAATTTTGAACCCAAAAACCCATTTGAGTTTTTAAGTTCAAAATACAGGCCTACCTCCTCCCCTACAGCCTGCCTGTCCATCTCCAAAAATACGATTTTTAATAATTATACGCCTCTCCTTTGCATTGAAAAAAAGCAAACAGTAAAGTTGCCAGATGCGGCCATCCTTTCATCCATTTGTCCTTCTGCATCTATTTTCCCAAACCATGCACTCATACTGTTATTATGTCACCAAGTAATTAGACTACCTTGCCCAAAAATTATGGATTATAAAAGGATAGCAGCATTAGTGAAAAAAACACATTTTGAACCCAAAAACCCATTTGAGTTTTTAAGTTCAAAATACAGGCCTACCTTCTCCCCTACAGCCTGCCTGTCCATCTCCAAAAATACAATTTTTAATAATTATACGCTCCTCCTTTGCATTGAAAAAAAGCAAACAGTAAAGTTGCCAGATGCGGCCATCCTTTCATCCATTTGTCCTTCTGCATCTATTTTCCCAAACCACGCACTCATACTGTTATTATGTTGCCAAGTAATTAGACTACCTTGCCCAAAAATTATGGATTATAAAAGGATAGCAGCATTAGTGAAAAAAACACATTTTGAACCCAAAAACCCATTTGAGTTTTTAAGTTCAAAATACAGGCCTACCTCCTCCCCTACAGCCTGCCTGTCCATCTCCAAAAATACCATTTTTAATAATTATACGCTCCTCCTTTGCATTGAAAAAAAGCAAACAGTAAAGTTGCCAGATGCGGCCATCCTTTCATCCATTTGTCCTTCTGCATCTATTTTCCCAAACCATGCACTCATACTGTTATTATGTCGCCAAGTAATTAGACTACCTGGCCCAAAAATTATGGTTTATAAAAGGATAGCAGCATTAGTGAAAAATACACATTTTGAACCCAAAAACCCATTTGAGTTTTTAAGTTCAAAATACAGGCCTACCTCCTCCCCTACAGCCTGCCTGTCCATCTCCAAAAATACCCTTTTTAATAATTATACGCTCCTCCTTTGCATTGAAAAAAAGCAAACAGTAAAGTTGCCAGATGCGGCCATCCTTTCATCCATTTGTCCTTCTGCATTTATTTTCCCAAACCATGCACTCATACTGTTATTATGTCGCCAAGTAATTAGACTACCTTGCCCAAAAATTATGGATTATAAAAGGATAGCAGCATTAGTGAAAAATGCACATTTTGAACCCAAAAACCCATTTGAGTTTTTAAGTTCAAAATACAGGCCTACCTCCTCCCCTACAGCCTGCCTGTCCATCTCCAAAAATACGATTTTTAATAATTATACGCCTCTCCTTTGCATTGAAAAAAAGCAAACAGTAAAGTTGCCAGATGCGGCCATCCTTTCATCCATTTGTCCTTCTACATCTATTTTCCCAAACCATGCACTCATACTGTTATTATGTCACCAAGTAATTAGACTACCTGGCCCAAAAATTATGGTTTATAAAAGGATAGCAGCATTAGTGAAAAATACACATTTTGAACCCAAAAACCCATTTGAGTTTTTAAGTTCAAAATACAGGCCTACCTCCTCCCCTACAGCCTGCCTGTCCATCTCCAAAAATACCCTTTTTAATAATTATACGCTCCTCCTTTGCATTGAAAAAAAGCAAACAGTAAAGTTGCCAGATGCGGCCATCCTTTCATCCATTTGTCCTTCTGCATCTATTTTCC
The DNA here is from genome assembly GCF_029499605.1 of Hyla sarda. Classification (NCBI taxonomy): domain Eukaryota; kingdom Metazoa; phylum Chordata; class Amphibia; order Anura; family Hylidae; genus Hyla; species Hyla sarda. The sequence continues at coordinate 74,246,256 of NC_079199.1, read as the reverse complement.
CAAACCATGCACTCATACTGTTATTATGTCGCCAAGTAATTAGACTACCTGGCCCAAACATTATGAATTATAAAAGGATAGCAGCATTAGTGAAAAAAACACATTTTGAACCCAAAAACCCATTTGAGTTTTTAAGTTCAAAATACAGGCCTACCTCCTCCCCTACAGCCTGCCTGTCCATCTCCAAAAATACCATTTTTAATAATTATACGCTCCTCCTTTGCATTGAAAAAAAGCAAACAGTAAAGTTGCCAGATGCGGCCATCCTTTCATCCATTTGTCCTTCTGCATCTATTTTCCCAAACCATGCACTCATACTGTTATTATGTCGCCAAGTAATTAGACTACCTGGCCCAAAAATTATGGATTATAAAAGGATAGCAGCATAAGGGAAAAATTCATATTTTGAACCCAAAAACCCATTTGAGTTTTTAAGTTCAAAATACAGGCCTACCTCCTCCCCATCAGCCTGCCTGTCCATCTCCAAAAATACCCTTTTTTAATAATTATGCACTCTTCATTTGCTTTGGAAAAACAAACAGTTAAGTTGCCATATGCTGCTATCCTTTCATCGATTTGTGCTTCTACACCTATCTTCCCAAACCATCATACACTCATACTGTTTTCACTTTGCCAAGTTATCGGACAACCTGGCCCCAAAATTATGGATTATAGAAGGATAGCAGCATAAGGGAAAAATACACATTTTGAACCCAAAAACCCATTTGAGTTTTTAAGTTCAAAATACAGGCCTACCTCCTCCCCTACAGCCTGCCTGTCCATCTCCAAAAATAGCCTTTTAATAATTATACGCTCCTCCTTTGCATTGAAAAAAAGCAAACAGTAAAGTTGCCAGATGCGGCCATCCTTTCATCCATTTGTCCTTCTGCATCTATTTTCCCAAACCACGCACTCATAATGTTATTATGTCGCCAAGTAATTAGACTACCTGGCCCAAAAATGATGGATTATAAAAGGATAGCAGCATAAGGGAAAAATAGACATTTTGAACCCAAAAACCCATTTGAGTTTTTAAGTTCAAAATACAGGCCTACCTCCTCCCCTACAGCCTGCCTGTCCATCTCCAAAAATACCCTTTTTAATAATTATACGCTCCTCCTTTGCATTGAAAAAAAGCAAACAGTAAAGTTGCCAGATGCGGCCATCCTTTCATCCATTTGTCCTTCTGCATCTATTTTCCCAAACCATGCACTCATACTGTTATTATGTCGCCAAGTAATTAGACTACCTGGCCCAAAAATTATGGATTATAAAAGGATAGCAGCATTAGTGAAAAATACACATTTTGAACCCAAAAACCCATTTGAGTTTTTAAGTTCAAAATACAGGCCTACCTCCTCCCCTACAGCCTGCCTGTCCATCTCCAAAAATACCATTTTTAATAATTATACGCTCCTCCTTTGCATTGAAAAAAAGCAAACAGTAAAGTTGCCAGATGCGGCCATCCTTTCATCCATTTGTCCTTCTGCATCTATTTTCCCAAATCATGCACTCATACTGTTATTATGTCGCCAAGTAATTAGACTACCTGGCCCAAAAATTATGGATTATAAAAGGGTAGCAGCATAAGGGAACATTACCGTATTTATCGGGGTGTACCACGCATCCGCCTATAACACACACCCTCATTTTATCAAGGATATTTGGGTAAAAGAATTTTTTTACCCAAATATCCTTCATAAAATGAGAGTGCGTGTGTGTGCATGTGTATACCCCGATACACTGCTTCTCACCCCACAGAGCCCCCAGGAAAGGCAGGGGGAGAGAGGCCGTCGCTGCCTGCTTCTCTCCCCCTGCCTTTCCTGGGGTCTAGAGCCCTGCTACCGCCGCTTCTCTCCCCCTGCTATCGGCGCAGCTGCCCCTTCTCTCCCCCTGGCTATCGGTGCCGCTGTCCCATTGCCAGCGCCGATAGCCAGGGGGAGAGAAGCGGTGTCGGCAATGGGGCAGCTGCACCGATAGCCAGGGGGAGATAAGGGGCAGCGGCACCCATTGCCATCGCCGCTGCCCCGTTGCCTCCCCCATCCCTAGTTGTATAATTATCTGTTGCCGGGGTCGGGTCCGCGCTGCTTCAGGCCTCCGGTGTGCGTCCCCTACATCATTGCTATGCGTTGCGAGACGCAATGACGAGTGATGTCACTCATCATTGCGCCGCGCCATGCAGCGCATAGCAACGACTCAGGGGATGCACCCCGGAGTCCTGAAGCAGCGCTGACCCGACCCCAGCAACAGGTAATTATACAACCGGGGATGGGGGAGGCAACAGGGAAGCGGCGCCGGCAATGGGTGCCGCTGCCCCTTCTTTCTTTCTTTCTACCTCCTCCCCTACAGCCTGCCTGTCCATCTCCAAAAATACCCTTTTTAATAATTATACGCTCCTCCTTTGCATTGAAAAAAAGCAAACAGTAAAGGTGCCAGATGTGGCCATCCTTTCATCCATTTGTCCTTCTGCATCTATTTTCCCAAACCATGCACTCATACTGTTATTATGTCGCCAAGTAATTAGACTACCTGGCCCAAAAATTATGGATTATAAAAGGATAGCAGCATAAGGGAAAAATACATATTTTGAACCCAAAAACCCATTTGAGTTTTTAAGTTCAAAATACAGGCCTACCTCCTCCCCATCAGCCTGCCTGTCCATCTCCAAAAATACCCTTTTTTAATAATTATGCACTCTTCATTTGCTTTGGAAAAACAAACAGTTAAGTTGCCATATGCTGCTATCCTTTCATCGATTTGTGCTTCTACACCTATGTTCCCAAACCATCATACACTCATACTGTTCTCACTTTGCCAAGTTATCGGACAACCTGGCCCCAAAATTATGGATTATAAATGGATAGCAGCATAAGGGAAAAATACACATTTTGAACTCAAAAACCCATTTGAGTTTTTAAGTTCAAAATACAGGCCTACCTCCTCCCCTACAGCCTGCCTGTCAATCTCCAAAAATAGCCTTTTAATAATTATACGCTCCTCCTTTGCATTGAAAAAAAGCAAACAGTAAAGTTGCCAGATGCGGCCATCCTTTCATCCATTTGTCCTTCTGCATCTATTTTCCCAAACCACGCACTCATACTGTTATTATGTCGCCAAGTAATTAGACTACCTGGGCCAAAAATTATGGATTATAAAAGGATAGCAGCATAAGGGAAAAATACACATTTTGAACCCAAAAACCCATTTGAGTTTTTAAGTTCAAAATACAGGCCTACCTCCTCCCCTACAGCCTGCCTGTCCATCTCCAAAAATACCCTTTTTAATAATTATACGCTCCTCCTTTGCATTGAAAAAAAGCAAACAGTAAAGTTGCCAGATGCGGCCATCCTTTCATCCATTTGTCCTTCTGCATCTATTTTCCCAAACCATGCACTCATACTGTTATTATGTCGCCAAGTAATTAGACTACCTTGCCCAAAAATTATGGATTATAAAAGGATAGCAGCATTAGTGAAAAATACACATTTTGAACCCAAAAACCCATTTGAGTTTTTAAGTTCAAAATACAGGCCTACCTCCTCCCCTACAGCCTGCCTGTCCATCTCCAAAAATACAATTTTTAATAATTATACGCCTCTCCTTTGCATTGAAAAAAAGCAAACAGTAAAGTTGCCAGATGCGGCCATCCTTTCATCCATTTGTCCTTCTGCATCTATTTTCCCAAACCATGCACTCATACTGTTATTATGTCGCCAAGTAATTAGACTACCTGGCCCAAACATTATGAATTATAAAAGGATAGCAGCATTAGTGAAAAAAACACATTTTGAACCCAAAAACCCATTTGAGTTTTTAAGTTCTAAATACAGGCCTACCTCCTCCCCTACAGCCTGCCTGTCAATTCTCCAAAAATACGATTTTTAATAATTATACGCTTCTCCTTTGCATTGAAAAAAAGCAAACAGTAAAGTTGCCAGATGCGGCCATCCTTTCATCCATTTGTCCTTCTGCATCTATTTTCCCAAACCATGCACTCATACTGTTATTATGTCGCCAAGTAATTAGACTACGTGGCCCAAAAATTATGGTTTATAAAAGGATAGCAGCATTAGTGAAAAATACACATTTTGAACCCAAAAACCCATTTGAGTTTTTAAGTTCAAAATACAGGCCTACCGCCTCCCCTACAGCCTGCCTGTCCATCTCCAAAAATACCCTTTTAATAATTATACGCTCCTCCTTTGCATTGAAAAAAAGCAAACAGTAAAGTTGCCAGATGCGGCCATCCTTTCATCCATTTGTCCTTCTGCATCTATTTTCCCAAACCACGCACTCATACTGTTATTATGTCGCCAAGTAATTAGACTACCTTGCCCAAAAATTATGGATTATAAAAGGATAGCAGCATTAGTGAAAAAAACACATTTTGAACCCAAAAACCCATTTGAGTTTTTAAGTTCAAAATACAGGCCTACCTCCTCCCCTACAGCCTGCCTGTCCATCTCCAAAAATACAATTTTTAGTAATTATACGCTCCTCCTTTGCATTGAAAAAAAGCAAACAGTAAAGTTGCCAGATGCGGCCATCCTTTCATCCATTTGTCCTTCTGCATCTATTTTCCCAAACCATGCACTCATACTGTTATTATGTCGCCAAGTAATTAGACTACCTGGCCCAAAAATTATGGTTTATAAAAGGATAGCAGCATTAGTGAAAAATACACATTTTGAACCCAAAAACCCATTTGAGTTTTTAAGTTCAAAATACAGGCCTACCTCCTCCCCTACAGCCTGCCTGTCCATCTCCAAAAATACCCTTTTTAATAATTATACGCTCCTCCTTTGCATTGAAAAAAAGCAAACAGTAAAGTTGCCAGATGCGGCCATCCTTTCATCCATTTGTCCTTCTGCACCTATTTTCCCAAACCATGCACTCATACTGTTATTATGTCGCCAAGTAATTAGACTACCTGGCCCAAAAATTATGGATTATAAAAGGGTAGCAGTATAAGGGAACATTACCGTGTTTATCGGGGTGTACAACGCACCGGCCTATAACACGCATCCTAATTTTACCAAGGATATTTGGGTAAAAAAAGTTTTTACCCAAATATCCTTCATAAAATGAGGGTGCGTGTGTGTGCATGTGTGTACCCCGATACACTGCTTCTCAACCCACAGAGCCCCCAGGAAAGGCAGGGGGAGAGAGGCCGTCGCTGCCTGCTTCTCTCCCCCTGCCTTTCCTGGGGTCTAGAGTCCTGCTACCGCCGCTTCTCTCCCCCTGCTATCGGCGCCGCTGCCCCTTCTCTCCCCCTGGCTATCGGTGCCGCTGTCCCATTGCCGGCGCCGATAGCCAGGGGGAGAGAAGCGGCGCCGGTAATGGGGCAACGGCACCGATAGCCAGGGGGGCATAAGGGGCAGCGGCACCCATTGCCGGCGCCGCTGCCTCGTTGCCTCCCCCCTCCCTAGTTGTATAATTACCTGTTGCCGGGGTCGGGTCCGAGCTGCTTCAGGCCTCTGTTGTGCGTCCCCTGCATCATTGCTATGCGTTGCGAGACGCAATGACGAGTGACGTCTCTCGTCATTGCGCCGCGCCATGCAAAGCATAGCAACGACGCAGGAAATGCACACCGGAGGCCTGAAGCAGCGCTGACCCGACCCCAGCAACAGGTAATTATACAACCGGGGACGGGGGAGGCAACGGGGCAGCGGCGCCGGCAATGGGTGCCGCTGCCCCTTCTTTCCCCCTGTCTGTCGACATCGCTGCCCCATTGCCGGCGCCATTTCTCTCCCCCTGGCTATCGGCGCCGGCAATGGGGCAGCGGCACTGATAGCCAGGGGGAGAGAAGGGGCAGCAGCGCCGATAGCAGGGGTAACCATCATACACTCATACTGTTTTCACTTTGCCAAGTTATCGGACAACCTGGCCCCAAAATTATGGATTATAAAAGGATAGCAGCATAAGGGAAAAATACACATTTTGAACCCAAAAACCCATTTGAGTTTTTAAGTTCAAAATACAGGCCTACCTCCTCCCCTACAGCCTGCCTGTCCATCTCCAAAAATAGCCTTTTAATAATTATACGCTCCTCCTTTGCATTGAAAAAAAGCAAACAGTAAAGTTGCCAGATGCGGCCATCCTTTCATCCATTTGTCCTTCTGCATCTATTTTCCCAAACCACGCACTCATACTGTTATTATGTCGCCAAATAAATAGACTACCTTGCCCAAAAATTATGGATTATAAAAGAATAGCAGCATAAGGGAAAAATACACATTTTGAACCCAAAAACCCATTTGAGTTTTTAAGTTCAAAATACAGGCCTACCTCCTCCCCTACAGCCTGCCTGTCCATCTCCAAAAATACCCTTTTTAATAATTATACGCTCCTCCTTTGCATTGAAAAAAAGCAAACAGTAAAGTTGCCAGATGCGACCATCCTTTCATCCATTTGTCCTTCTGCATCTATTTTCCCAAACCATGCACTCATAGTGTTATTATGTCGCCAAGTAATTAGACTACCTTGCCCAAAAATTATGGATTATAAAAGGATAGCGGCATTAGTGAAAAATACACATTTTGAACCCAGAAACCCATTTGAGTTTTTAAGTTCAAAATACAGGCCTACCTCCTCCCCTACAGCCTGCCTGTCCATCTCCAAAAATACCCTTTTTAATAATTATACGCTCCTCCTTTGCATTGAAAAAAAGCAAACAGTAAAGTTGTAAGATGCGGCCATCCTTTCATCCATTTGTCCTTCTGCATCTATTTTCCCAAACCATGCACTCATACTGTTATTATGTCGCCAAGTAATTAGACTACCTGGCCCAAACATTATGAATTATAAAAGGATAGCAGCATTAGTGAAAAAAACACATTTTGAACCCAAAAACCCATTTGAGTTTTTAAGTTCAAAATACAGGCCTACCTCCTTCCCTACAGCCTGCCTGTCCATCTCCAAAAATACGATTTTTAATAATTATACGCTTCTCCTTTGCATTGAAAAAAAGCAAACAGTAAAGTTGCCAGATGCGGCCATCCTTTCATCCATTTGTCCTTCTGCATCTATTTTCCCAAACCATGCACTCATACTGTTATTATGTCGCCAAGTAATTAGACTACCTTGCCCAAAAATTATGGATTATAAAAGGATAGCAGCATTAGTGAAAAATACACATTTTGAACCCAAAAACCCATTTGAGTTTTTAAGTTCAAAATACAGGCCTACCTCCTCCCCTACAGCCTGCCTGTCCATCTCCAAAAATACCCTTTTTAATAATTATACGCTCCTCCTTTGCATTGAAAAAAAGCAAACAGTAAAGTTGCCAGATGCGGCCATCCTTTCATCCATTTGTCCTTCTGCATCTATTTTCCCAAACCATGCACTCATACTGTTATTATGTCGCCAAGTAATTA